>NC_032094.1:911130-986873 GCF_000182965.3 Candida albicans SC5314 | reverse complement strand
TGTTTTTTTTTGTAATTAATTAATTATAATATTTTTTTGATTATTTTATTTGGATTTTTTTGTTGGGTTTTCTTGTTGAATTAGTTGTTAAGTTTTATGAATAATGAACCAAGTTGTATCAATCAGATATTGACTTTATGAAATCTAGTAAGTAGTATAATCAGAAAATTAATTTTCTGAAGTTCCTTCTTATATCCTTTTTGGCACGTGACTGTGTCGTGTTTTGATATATAGAAAGATAATCTATTAATAGATGAAAGATGTATCTAAATGATAAAAAAAGTATTGATTGATTCTAAAAGAAAAGCCAATATAAAAAAATATAAAAATGTAGAGAAATTGTAAGGTTTATATAGCGTGAATTGAGTTGATAACTTTGCAACCAATTCTGAACACATATAATTGATAATGTTGGGAATATTAACACATTTCAAGGATGTGTGCATAATTTTAAGAATGTGTGAATTATGACGAAATATACAGGATCGTCAATTGACAAAAGCCGCACAAAACCTAAAAACGAGGTTTAAGTTAATTCTTGTGAAAAAAATTGTAAATTCACTACACAGTTTCTACTTAATATCTTTGGTAGTCAAAAGGTGGTCTGTGTTCTGGAGACCATTCTTCGTGTTGACCGTAATGGTCGTCGTAACCTCTTTGAGCGTTGTTGATAGCTTGATCTCTAAGTCTCTCTCTATCCAAATAGTCCAACCCTTTGGTTTCAAATAATTTGTCGACTTCTCCACCAGCAATAGCAGCTAAAGCTTCTTTAGCAAAGGCGTGACTAACTGGTTTCCCTTCTCTTCTTTGTCTATCTTCAAACAACTTGACAGCAGCAAATGAAGCAGCACCAGCAACTGCTTCGTGAGAGAACTTGGCTTCGTGGTTGCCTTTGTAAACAGAATCGTAGTTTTCCTCAAAAATACCGAACATTGTGAGTAGTGTGGGTAGAGGAAAAGAGAAGAGGAAGGAAGGAAGGAAGGAAGGGAGGAAGGGAGTAGGGTGATTTTCATGGTTATTTATAGTTTTCATTACTTATTTTTTAAGCCCCGTTTTCGGTGCGCGGTTTACAAGAATAGAACACTGCCCCCTCATTGGGTTTACTTGTCTACGTGTTCAAAGAGGGTTCATGAACATTATTATATTCCTGTGATATTGCCAAGAAGGGGTACAGAAATATACCGTAAATTATTTGGACTACGTATAGTTTATAATTGGCAGATGTTACTTTTTACACGACTAAAGTTGGTTCTCTCCTATTCCTTTTTTCTCGAATGATTTTAGTTCTAATCACAAACATAAATCATCCTCAGTAGTTGGAACCAAATTTCAGGTTGTGGCGTCGCCATCCAGCCAATAACGGATAAAGACAATCACTATTATTTTTCCGTGGTTGCTGTTCGACGTCTTCCCCTATATATACTTAGCATATTGTCCCAATTTTAGCTTTTTTTTCTTCTTTTTTTACTACCTATCCACCAACAATGAAAGCTGCTGTTGTATCAAATCCTGTCGAACCTACTAAATTGACAGAAGTCAAAGAAATTCCCAAACCTAAAATTCAAGATAATGAAATTTTAATCAAAGCAAAGGCATATGCCATCAATCCGACAGACTGGAAACACATTGTCTTTAAAATGAGCAAGCCTGGTGATGTTGCCGGTAGTGATGCAAGTGGCATTGTTGAGGAAGTTGGATCTCAAGTTACAAACTTCAAAAAAGGTGACAATGTCAGCTCTCTTGTGATTGGTAATGTCTCTCCTGATAATGGGGCATTTGCTGAATACTTTGTTGCCAAACCTCAAGCAACAATCAAGTATGATCACGATTTGGTATCCTCACTGGAATCTAAATCTTCTACAATTGATTCTTTTGAAGGGGCTGCAAGTGTTACCGTTGGTTTGGTTACCGTTGGAATTTCATTTGCTCATTCCTTGAACATTGCCAAAAATAAGGAGAAGGGTGATTCGATTTTGATCTGGGGTGGTGCTACTGCTACTGGTATTTTGGCCATCCAAGTTGCCAAATTGGTTTACAACTTGAATGTTATCGTCACCGCCTCTCCTAAGAATCATGAGTATTTGAAAGACTTGGGTGCTGACCATACTTTAGATTATAATGACGCCGATGTGGTTCTGAAATTACAACTGCTTGGACATATAAAGTTTGGTTTGGACACAATTAGTAATAAAGATACCTTTCAGAAACTCTATGATGCAACTGCAGGCACACCAGAAGTTTTCTTGGACTCATTGTTGCTTCTCGATGGCAAGTCGATCAAAACTGACCCTGCAAGAAATGTTCATTGGGGCTACACTTTAGGGTACCTTGTTGTTCAAAAGGAAAAAGTCTTGGGAACCCAAAAGTTGGTACAAACACCAGAATTGGTCAATGACTTTAATGCTTGGTGGGAAAATGTCTTGCCTACAATTATCAACAAAGTCAAGCATGCCAATTTGAAGATTTTAGATGAAGGCTTGGCTTCTGCTAATGAAGGATTGCAATTGTCAAGAGACAACAAAGTTTCTGGGCAGAAGATTGTGTTTCGAGCTTAAGGTTTGTGGCATACAACGAAAATCAATATCTTTTCATCAGTTTCTTCAAATCTTTTTCCATAATGGAAGCACTTTTGCTTGATTTTCGACATACGTCGTCGCTTTCTTATCATACTCAAAACCTAAAACATGCTCAAGCTCTATTTTATCCAATTCGCCCAACGCTAACAGATAGTACAGATACACTCACATGTTCCAAACCATGGGCATCTTGATTTTTTAGGCAATATGCATACACTCCCCGCAATCCTTCTTATTCATGTTCAACACTCCGTATTCTTCTTTAGTGAGATGGGCCCAACATGTTTTCTTATAACAGATGGCTATTTTGCATTTTTCTCCTTTTTTAGTTAACTTGCCACATTGTTTTTCTAATGGTGTAACAGGAGCTTTTCTTTTTGGTTTAACGGAAAATTGTTCAATCTTTTCCATTGTTTCATCATCTAAGTTTAATTCTTTAATTTTGTTGAGTAAATCATCATATATCGATTTTTCTAATAGCTTAAGTTTCTTAAATATATTAATCCTTGTCATTTTGTATTTTGTTTTTGCTACATTATACGTTTTCCTAGTACAGTTGTACTGACGTTTTTTACTATCTCTCTTTCATCTATGGTTCTTCTCATATAGTAGATAGTTTTGTTTCATAACAGCTTTACATCAGTGGTGTAGTGGATAGCTATCTTTTAAATCAGCTGTATATGGCGCTATAACTTGACAGAGAATCAGTACGCTACATATGATAATCATTTAAATCAAATAGCGCTACATTGTCACAGTAAACTACTGAAGACTGTCTCCTCTCACACCTGCTAAGTAACCAGACTATACCTACACTAACGTCAGACTCATTTAAGCCAATCTTGATATTCTCATTAGCCGTGCAAGAATCGCATCTAGCATAATCTGTACTATCATTTTCTTACTCTACTATTTGTATATACTCTTCCTATTAAGCAAAATTTGATCAGATTGCCCAGATAAATGTCCTTCGTGCTATACACAAGAATTACTTCAAAAGCATTTCTAACCCAGACCACCAGGCTCTCTTGACTATTGTTTACCAACTCTACGTATTTTGATCTAATGTAAACATACACCTCCTAATAGACGAAATAGCCAGACTATGAATTGGCGTCTATCACGTAGGTGACCAAAATTGTCTACCATCGCCAACATAAATTAACAAGTTATATCTCCTTCCCTCGAGATGGATTACTTCTATACATACAATAGTAACTCACTACAACCTTCTACTTCCCCAATGCCTCCATACTTGCCTTCCATATACTCCGAGCTAACAACATCCAAAAACACTGCCTCTAACATAACTGACTACCATTGAACTCTAGCAAAGATACAATTCATAGCTATAAATCCATTTCACAAGATTAACCAGGTCTGAAGCCAATTGAGTTAATCCTCACATTTTATTCTCAAATACACGTGCCTTTTTCTCTAAACCTCTAAATAATAAAAAGCACATTTGCCTTTCAAAAGTTACTATCAAATGTACTCAAATAACCAGCTACTTTAGGTCTCTCTGGTATCCCCTAAAAAATCAAAAAAAAAAAATCTAGCTATCTTTATCTGGAGTAAAACAAACCATTTAAAATGAACACAATACACCAAAAAGTACAGATAACCGGAAAACAACATGGGTTTTGACTACACCAGCTTCATAAATAAAAACCATAGCACACGAGAATTTAACTATATGCCAATTGTGTTATACCTGACGGTTGTAGTCTATCATGACAATGCCACTTCAAGCGTAATAGAAATAAGCATCTACCAGACCTGCGACCATTAGAAAGTTGATCTTCTCTAACAGTATATCATAATAATCCTTAGTTAGCATATTGTCGTTATACGCAAAAATAGGCAGACTTCTGAACGCTCACCTACCATAGCGACTCAGTAAACTCACCCAAAATTCTTGCTCTTCTTCAAACAGATTTCCTTCTAAGTTCAATTGGTACTAGTGACACCACTTCAATACAAGCTCTGGTGTCCTGCTCTACAAGTTTTCCACACATCTACAAGAGACTAGTATAGCCTTCCAGCAATTAATATGTTTATTTCAGAAATTTGGTTTACATCTGTAAAATTACATAGTTAATGTCATCCTAAAACTATTTTTTTCTAATGCAATAAGCCACATGAGCAATATATCGTGCAGTTGATTTACAGTCTTGAGTTATAAAATTTAGACTGTTCAATACTTTGTGCCGGCACCTACCAAGACGTGTACATAAAAATCATACTAAAGCAATATATTTATACAAGCATAACCAAATACCAGTTAATTCAAAAATGCAATCCTAAGGACCAGTGTTATTTGGTTCTGCAAATATCATCAAAATTGACCTGTTTAAGTACATGTAGAAGTGTTCTAAAATTTCACAATATTCAGCTACAATATGTATGGATCTTAAGTTTTAGTTTATTTGTCATCTTTTGAATCATTTCAATTGTTAAAAACTAATGATTGAAACTCTGATTTTGGATTGAAAGATGGTAAGATGTGTCACAACTGCTTTGTAGGGATGAGAAGACAATTTTTGACATTGACCCAATCTTTTAGTGAGGATGTATGGGATGCCTTCCCCAGCTAACATTTGCGGATGAATGTTGATAGCTCATAATTTTAAGTACAAATCTTTACCCATCGTGATGGATCAATCGATGACCAGGGTTGAGACTGCTACTTTGGCATGGGGAATATCCCAATTAGCTAATAGGGGCTAGTGAGTACTTTATTTGTACACAACTGATTTCTTGAGGATCGGACGGAGCTGATTATGTAACTTGACACTGTACGATTCCTTTCGTATGATGTTTAAAAGATTGTTGGAGTTTATTATTCAATGGGATCATGGTACTATGACAACCCTCTCCGTTATTTTAATATTCCATTTTCGTATGGTATACTGTTTCTACGTATAATAATTCTTACATTATATTAAGTTCAGGTAAGGGTAGAAAAGAACTTAGTATCTACACCAGGAAGTTTACTGAAATTCATTTAGACTCTTCTTATATTTTAATGACTGTGTATCAATAGTTTTTAAGTAGCTTGCAACTTGTATTTAAAATAGAAACTTATGAATTTTATATCATAAATTCTTTCATTAGTCTTGTTGTAAGGAATAGTCCAGTGCAGCCAGTTTCGTATCTAATTGGTCATTTATGTAGGTAAGGTTGTTTCATGATAGTCGTAAGTGACCCTTGTTATTAGATAGTGCAGTTATGTTTTTGATCTGTGGAAGATTGACATTGGTTTGATTTGAAGCGTTCAAGATACCGTTAAAGGTGTTTAAGTGATTGAAGGCATTCAAGTAGTAAAACAGTTAACAGGTTTTGGTACTGCTGAAGCTTAGGGGAATACTTTGCTGGGGTCGTTTGCACAATGATCACAATTGAGACACCTCGCAGTAGTTTTCAATGCCGCATGTGGATTTTTATCTGCCCGTGTAGTATTTGTTTTGAAGAGGACCTAAATTTGAATGTAGAGTTTACTGGTATGAAAGGTCTTATGTATATTAATCAATTTAGAGACTGAGTTGATATATTGTGTTTAGACTACTTTACAATAAAAAGGTTTTGGGCTTAGGCAATATTAGTATTGATTTATTTGTGAACGAATGTATTGTACGAGGTCAATAAGATAGTGGTTGCTTTATTGGAGGGTAATTCAATATTGCTGTCAATTAGTTCATATACAGTGCAAGCTTCGAACAGAAGAAATTATTGCTATTAATATACATGTATTTTTTTGAAGTGTAATTGATTAAATTGATTAGTTGAGTTTGATACGTTTCCATTAGACTGATGCCGTATAAAATATGTGATGGGAGCTGCAGTGATTTTGCCTTGTTACTGTTGTTTTCGTATGGTTTAGTTGAATTTTACTAATGCGGTAGAGCTGGCGAACTAAAGAGATAGCAGGGGCATCATCTGTTTGAGCAGTAGTCTCTGGTAATTAGCAGCAATGGCAGGCTTAGGAAGCGCAAGTTATTGGACTTGATCCTCTTGGATATACTAAGTAGGATCCAACGATGGACAAGAGACTGTGACGTTCTTGCTATAGTGTAGTTGATGGCAATAATTACAGGACAGGGAACGGCCATGGGCATTGTAATGTTTGTTGTACGGGGTTTAAAAACTACATTTGGAGTCTATTTACAGTCGTGATCATTTTTAGAAATGTTTGGATGGTTATTGGTATTGGATTGAATATAATTAGCTATAATATTTGTTGTGTCACTTTTTGTTGAAGATCATTTAACAATAAGTGATCATTCGGCGCAGATTCCTCTACTGTTGTTTAGAAGGCAGTTGCGTGTAATGTTTACCAGGTTTAGGTGTCGCACAGCTGAGTAACTTAGCTTAAGGAAACATGGATCTGGCCAATGGAGACGAAGTGACGTGTTCTGAATCACCACTTTCCTTTCACAAGAGTATAAGCGTTTTATCCCCAAATGAATATTGTCAGCTGTAGTCAGTTTGTCAGTTAGGATTCTCTGCTTTCTCTGCAGAAATGCTGTTAAGATACATCACTTTCATTCCATTCATTGAGCTTATACAACAGTTATACTCACTATTTATTTTGAAATACTTGAAACGATTTCCTTCTGCCCATTTTGAGTGTCAAACTCAATGAATATCGTAAATAATATAGCTTAAGGTTAGGTCGCTATATTATTTAACTTGTGGATTGGGAGTCATATAGCTTAAGGTTAGGTCGCTATATTATTTAACTTGTGGATTGGGAGTCGGTCCGAGCGAAAATCCCGACTGTGTGATCAGCGTTACCATCGTAGCATTTCCTGAATGTGATATAGTGCTACAAAATAAAAAAGAGTATGATTAAACAATCTAGATCCCTTTGTATTTAACCGTTAAATGTTATTGAAATGAATATTGTTTTATGTGATACTTGAGTAGGAGATTAACAAAAAGTATTCAAGAATTCTATTCAAATTATTTGGATTATGTAGTAAAATTTCCCTCATAATGAATCCATATAGCAGTTAAAGTCATTCTCAAAGGTTACTTGCACCACACACAGTTGCTTGTATTGGTAATGAATTTTTTGAAAGGTTTGAAAGATAATCTTTGGTAAATCATTATCCATAGTTGTATTATACACTTTGACTTCCAAACATCTCCATCAATATATCGTGTTATCCTAAAGCATACAGTCCTTCGTTGAATTTATAAACAGTTATTACTATTTTGATTTTTGAATAACGAATCTTTATTAAAATATACTTAGTTACAAACAACGTACTAACAAATGAAATATAATTGAAAAATGAATAAAAATTGATCATGCTAATAAAAACAAAAACCAATCCATGTGGTATTATAAACCCCACCAAAAGATTGATAAAAAAAACTCAGCAATGCAATTTGCCAAAACCGAAAAAGCAAAAATAATACTTCGAAGAAATCATGTAAATGAAAAACAAATTAAGCTAAAATAGAAAAATAAGCTTGGGAATCACTAAAAGAATATAGAAATAGCAGTAAGTAACACATACAACCAACCCGAATGTTGGACAATAGAACCAGAACCATCAAATGTAGAAGCCAAAGGCGTRCTGATTAAGGAACTTGTTGTTTGTTGACTTAATGTAGTTGGTTGAGAAATTGATTCAACACTTTGGGTATCAGTAGTACCAACAGGTTCTCCAGTTGTATTAGTACCTGGTTGATTTCCTGGTTCATTATTGCCACCTTGTATATTGGTGGTAGCAGTAGATCCATTAGAGTTGCCACCAGCTGTATCTTGACCCTTGGTAGTAGCACCATTATCAGTTCCTGGAATAACCACTGTCGCAGTTGCAGAAGAAGGTGGAGTGACAATATTAGTTGAGCCTCCTGATCCTGTATTAACACTTGTTTCATGAGATGGGTTAGTTGCAGAATTCGTTGCTCCAGTCAATGAAGTGCTTGTTGTCAACACAGGGTTTGGATTCATTGGAACGCCAGTATTTCCATTCCCGGTCACTGTGTGTGAAACAGTAGTTGATTCTCTAATAATATCAGTKKTCCAGTGGCAGGGATATTTGGTGAGCCTGGTACATTATTGGTAGTTTGTGTTTCTGTCGATGGTGCTAAAGGTGGTGGAACACCAGTACCTGGTGCCCCTGGATTCGAAGGTACTTTAGTTGATGGAACATCTGGTGTTGCTGTATTAGTTGTCACAGAACCAGTAGAAGATAACTCACCAGACTTTGACTTACCTGATCCATTATTATCACCAATAATTGTTGTGGTTGTTGCTGTTGTTGTTGCTGTAGTTCTAACAACAGAACCTTGTGGAATAGAAGTTTGACAACCATTTTCATCATCACAGAATGTTGTAGATATTGCCACGCTTGTTTTACCATTTTCAGAACCAGTCAAAGAAGTCAAACTATTGTCATTAGTAGATGTTACAACATCACTAGAAGGAATATCTACTGGTTTTGACAGGGAACTAGGTAAGTGGGTAACTGTAGAGTTCACATAATGTGGACGAGAAACTGTGGAAACAACACTTATTGAACCTGAAAACGAGGGAACAGACAATGTTGAAAATGTGGACTCACTTGATTCATCATTAGTACTGGAATGGACTCGGATAATGACACTATTGGTGCCACCTGGTGGGGCAGTGATGGTCAAAGTAGTTGCATAAGATTGTGACCAGTACTCAGTTGTTGTAACTGTTGGGTTTGGAGGTTCTCTAATAATCACAGTGTCAGTGCCTCCCGGTGGACCAGTAACAGTAGTGGTGGTTGCATAAGATTGAGACCAGTATTCAGTTGTAGTAACCGTGTAATTAGGTGGCTCTCTTATGATAACAGTAGCAGTACCTCCTGGAGGAGCAGTCACAGTTGTAGTAGTAGCATATGACTGGGACCAGTACTCGGTTGTTGTAACTGTTGGACTTGGTGGCTCCCTAATGATAACAGTAGCAGTACCTCCTGGAGGAGCAGTCACAGTTGTAGTAGTAGCATATGACTGGGACCAGTACTCGGTTGTTGTAACTGTTGGACTTGGTGGCTCCCTAATGATAACGGTATCAGTGCCACCTGGAGGAGCAGTAACTGTAGTGGTAGTAGCATAGGATTGTGACCAGTACTCAGTAGTTGTCACAGTATAGTTTGGTGGCTCTCTGATGATAACAGTAGCGGTACCTCCTGGAGGAGCAGTCACGGTAGTTGTGGTTGCGTACGACTGTGACCAATACTCGGTTGTAGTGACAGTTGGGTTTGGTGGTTCTCTGATAATTACTGAGTCAGTGCCTCCTGGAGGAGCGGTGACTGTAGTAGTTGTAGCATAGGACTGAGACCAGTATTCAGTAGTAGTCACTGTGTAATTTGGTGGTTCTCTGATTCGAACTGAGTCTGTGGCACCTGGAGGAGCGGTAATGGTAGTGGTAGTTGCGTACGACTCTGACCAATATTCGGTTGTCGTAACTGTTGGGTTTGGTGGCTCCCTAATAAGAATTACATCAGTTCCCCCCGGTGGACCAGTAACAGTTGTAGTAGTGGCATAAGACTCTGACCAGTATTCAGTTGTAGTAACCGTGTAATTAGGTGGCTCTCTTATGATAACAGTAGCAGTACCTCCTGGAGGAGCAGTCACAGTTGTAGTAGTAGCATATGACTGGGACCAGTACTCGGTTGTTGTAACTGTTGGACTTGGTGGCTCCCTAATGATAACGGTATCAGTACCACCTGGAGGAGCAGTAACTGTAGTAGTTGTAGCATAAGATTGGGACCAGTATTCAGTWGTGGTAACCGTGTAATTTGGTGGYTCTCTAATAATCACAGTGTCAGTACCACCTGGAGGRGCAGTAACAGTAGTGGTGGTTGCATAAGATTGAGACCAGTATTCAGTAGTGGTAACCGTGTAATTTGGTGGTTCTCTAATAATCACAGTAGCGGTACCTCCTGGTGGGGCAGTTACAGTAGTTGTAGTAGCATATGACTGAGACCAATACTCGGTGGTGGTAACTGTTGGATTTGGTGGTTCTCTAATGATAACGGTATCAGTGCTTCCCGGTGGACCAGTCACAGTAGTTGTAGTAGCATATGATTGAGACCAATATTCAGTAGTGGTGACAGTATAGTTTGGTGGCTCCCTAATGATAACAGTAGCGGTACCTCCTGGTGGWGCAGTAACAGTGGTGGTTGTAGCATAAGATTGTGACCAGTATTCAGTAGTGGTKACAGTATAATTAGGTGGCTCTCTAATAATCACAGTGTCAGTACCACCTGGAGGAGCAGTAACAGTAGTGGTTGTAGCATATGACTGAGACCAGTATTCAGTTGTGGTAACCGTGTAATTTGGAGGTTCTCTGATGATAACCGTGTCAGTGTCACCCGGTGGTGCAGTAATAGTGGTGGTCGTAGCATAGGACTGAGACCAGTATTCAGTAGTGGTTACAGTATAATTAGGTGGCTCTCTAATAATCACAGTAGCGGTACCTCCTGGAGGAGCAGTCACGGTAGTTGTGGTTGCGTAAGATTGAGACCAGTATTCAGTAGTGGTYACAGTGTAATTAGGTGGCTCTCTTATGATAACAGTAGCAGTACCACCTGGAGGAGCAGTCACGGTTGTAGTAGTAGCATATGACTGGGACCAATATTCAGTGGTGGTGACAGTTGGGTTTGGAGGTTCTCTGATAATTACTGAGTCAGTRCCACCTGGWGGAGCAGTAACTGTAGTAGTAGTAGCAAAGGATTGAGACCAGTATTCAGTTGTGGTAACCGTGTAATTTGGAGGTTCTCTGATGATAACCGTGTCAGTGTCACCCGGTGGTGCAGTAATAGTGGTGGTCGTAGCATAGGACTGAGACCAGTATTCAGTAGTGGTKACAGTATAATTAGGTGGCTCTCTAATAATCACAGTAGCGGTACCTCCTGGAGGAGCAGTCACGGTAGTTGTGGTTGCGTAAGATTGAGACCAGTATTCAGTAGTGGTCACAGTGTAATTAGGTGGCTCTCTTATGATAACAGTAGCAGTACCACCTGGAGGAGCAGTCACGGTTGTAGTAGTAGCATATGACTGGGACCAATATTCAGTGGTGGTTACAGTTGGGTTTGGTGGCTCTCTGATAATTACTGAGTCAGTACCACCCGGCGGAGCAGTCACAGTAGTTGTGGTTGCGTAAGATTGGGACCAATATTCAGTGGTGGTGACAGTTGGGTTTGGAGGTTCTCTGATAATCACTGAGTCAGTACCACCTGGAGGAGCAGTAACTGTAGTAGTAGTAGCAAAGGACTGTGACCAATATTCAGTGGTGGTKACAGTTGGGTTTGGAGGTTCTCTGATAATCACTGAGTCAGTACCACCTGGAGGAGCAGTCACAGTAGTTGTGGTTGCGTAAGATTGGGACCAATATTCAGTGGTGGTGACAGTTGGGTTTGGAGGTTCTCTGATAATYACTGAGTCAGTACCACCTGGAGGAGCAGTAACTGTAGTAGTAGTAGCAAAGGATTGAGACCAGTATTCAGTAGTGGTTACAGTTGGATTTGGTGGCTCCCTAATAATAACAGTATCGGTACCTCCTGGTGGACCAGTGACTGTAGTGGTTGTAGCATAKGACTGAGACCAGTATTCAGTAGTTGTCACAGTATAGTTTGGTGGCTCCCTAATGATAACAGTAGCGGTACCTCCTGGTGGRGCAGTTACAGTAGTTGTAGTAGCATATGACTGAGACCAATACTCGGTGGTGGTAACTGTTGGACTTGGAGGTTCTCTAATAATCACAGTGTCAGTGCCTCCCGGTGGACCAGTAACAGTAGTKGTAGTAGCATATGATTGAGACCAATATTCAGTAGTGGTTACAGTTGGATTTGGTGGCTCCCTAATGATAACAGTAGCGGTACCTCCTGGAGGAGCAGTCACGGTAGTTGTGGTTGCGTAAGATTGTGACCAGTACTCGGTTGTTGTAACTGTTGGACTTGGTGGCTCCCTAATGATAACGGTATCAGTGCCTCCCGGTGGACCAGTCACAGTAGTTGTAGTAGCATATGATTGAGACCAATATTCAGTAGTGGTAACCGTGTAATTTGGTGGTTCTCTAATAATCACAGTAGCGGTACCTCCTGGTGGTGCAGTCACAGTTGTAGTAGTAGCATATGACTGAGACCAATATTCGGTAGTGGTTACAGTTGGATTTGGTGGTTCTCTAATGATAACGGTATCAGTGCCTCCCGGTGGACCAGTCACAGTAGTTGTGGTTGCATATGACTGAGACCAATATTCGGTAGTGGTTACAGTTGGATTTGGTGGCTCCCTAATGATAACAGTAGCGGTACCTCCTGGAGGAGCAGTCACGGTAGTTGTGGTTGCGTAAGATTGTGACCAGTACTCGGTTGTTGTAACTGTTGGACTTGGTGGCTCCCTAATGATAACGGTATCAGTGCCTCCCGGTGGACCAGTCACAGTAGTTGTAGTAGCATATGATTGAGACCAATATTCAGTAGTGGTAACCGTGTAATTTGGTGGTTCTCTAATAATCACAGTAGCGGTACCTCCTGGTGGTGCAGTCACAGTTGTAGTAGTAGCATATGACTGAGACCAATATTCGGTAGTGGTTACAGTTGGATTTGGTGGTTCTCTAATGATAACGGTATCAGTGCCTCCCGGTGGACCAGTCACAGTAGTTGTGGTTGCATATGACTGAGACCAATATTCGGTAGTGGTTACAGTTGGATTTGGTGGCTCCCTAATGATAACAGTAGCGGTACCTCCTGGAGGAGCAGTCACGGTAGTTGTGGTTGCGTAAGATTGTGACCAGTACTCAGTTGTTGTAACTGTTGGGTTTGGAGGTTCTCTAATAATCACAGTGTCAGTGCCTCCCGGTGGACCAGTAACAGTGGTGGTGGTAGCATAAGATTGGGACCAATACTCGGTTGTAGTGACAGTTGGATTTGGTGGTTCTCTGATAATAACCGTGTCAGTACCACCTGGAGGAGCGGTGACTGTAGTAGTTGTAGCATAAGATTGTGACCAATACTCGGTGGTGGTGACAGTTGGGTTTGGAGGTTCTCTAATGATAACGGTATCAGTGCCTCCCGGTGGACCAGTAACAGTGGTGGTGGTAGCGTACGATTGAGACCAGTATTCAGTAGTGGTTACAGTTGGATTTGGTGGCTCCCTAATAATCACAGTATCGGTACCTCCTGGAGGAGCAGTTACAGTAGTTGTAGTTGCGTACGACTGAGACCAGTATTCAGTTGTGGTAACCGTGTAATTTGGTGGCTCTCTAATAATCACAGTGTCAGTGCCTCCCGGTGGAGCTGTGATAGTTGAGGTAGTGACATATGACTGGGACCAGTACTCGGTTGTTGTCACAGTGTGGTTTGGTGGCTCTCTGATAAGAACAGTATCGGTTTCACCTGGAGGAGCGGTAATGGTAGTAGTGGTAGCGAAGGATTGAGACCAATATTCAGTAGTGGTAACTGTCGGATTTGGAGGTTCTCTGATAATCACTGAGTCAGTACCACCTGGAGGAGCAGTAACAGTAGTAGTAGTAGCATATGACTGAGACCAATACTCGGTTGTTGTAACTGTTGGATTTGGTGGTTCTCTAATGATAACCGTATCGGTACCTCCTGGTGGTGCAGTAACTGTACTGCTTGTAGCATAGGATTGAGACCAGTACTCCGTGGTGGTAACTGTTGGGTTTGGAGGTTCTCTGATAATYACTGAGTCAGTACCACCTGGAGGAGCAGTAACAGTAGTAGTAGTAGCATATGACTGAGACCAATACTCGGTTGTASTRACAGTTGGATTTGGCAGTGGAACTTGCACAACGACAGTATCTATAGAATCAGTTGGATTGGTACGAGTTGTAGTGGTAGTGATTGTTCCTGTCCATTCACTGGTAACAGTTGTGGTAGTATGATATGGCACATCAACAATAACAGTAGCTGTTTCACCAATTGGTGCAGTYTTAGTCAGGTAGGAAGTAGTCACACCAACATATGAAGTTGTGATGGTRGTTGTTGGAATAGGTTGCAAAATTTCGATTGTTTTGGTTTTGTCAACACTTGGATTAAAAGGTAAAGTAGTGACAGCAGTAGTACTGTCAGTAACTGTTCGGGTTGTAGCAACAATGACAAAACCGTTAGAATTAGCTTCACTATTATTGTATCCTCTCAATCTTAAATTGAACGGCTTACTTTGTAAGGAACTACCAACACAGGCATAATCATTAGTATATTTTAATTGTCTGTTCTGGTCTGACACCAGAGTATATACGTCAAAAAATGGACGATAACCAGCGGGGACATTTTCATATGTGATAGAAATACCTGTAGATGAACAAGTTTTATTGTAACTTAATGAATCAGACGATACCGGAAAATTCCAATCATTTAATCCCTTTGTAATACCAACATGAACATTTGAACAGTCAATAGTAGTGTCACCACTGCCAATTGTGAACCCCATTGCACCAGATGTGTAGCCATTTGCACATTGTGGTGCCACATAAGTGATTGAAGCTTTGTTAATACTTGGAATAAGTCTTGACGCTATGAAATATCCACTTGCATCTTCGTTTGTTTTCTCAAAATCAACGTCAATTGAGATTTTTTTATCACCATCATTAAAAGTAACTGTGTTGGTGCCAGCCTTAAAACATTTAGAACTTTCCAAATCAACCAATGAACCTGTTCCACCAACATTAAATGAAATTGGTAAAGTAACCGTACCCAAAGCCTTAATAGATGATGTTAAAGTATTGCTCACAGTACATTTTAATGAAGAAAATGTTGTAAATTCTTCACCTGAATAAAACTGACATGTAGCATATTTAACACCGTCAGCAGTCAAATCAACAGATGTTTGATCGGTAATAAATTTAAAAACACATGGCATATTCAATGTGAATGTGTCTCCTGGGTTTGCACTAGTACCATCTAAAGACCAGCCCAAAACAGCATTCCAAGTTGGTCTATTTGGGCCCTTATAAGCATAATTACCAGCTCTTGTCCATGTCAACGAATCAAAACTATTGAAAACACCCGTAATAACTTTTGCAGTAGCAACTGATACACAGAGGCTTAGCAACAAAAATTGTAAAAGCATTTGAAATGTTTTGGTGATATCTTGTTAGTCTAGAATATTGTTTAAAAGTGGAAATTATAAAAAAACAACTTTTGTCCGAAATACCTATTTATATATAATTTCCATAAGGTTGTTGAAAACATCACTCACCCCCTCTTCTTGGCCATTCATTTGCAATTCAATTCAGTAATATGTTTATTAGAGCAAACTCTTAGTAAGCAAAATCTACAACACATGGTGTCTCCAAATATAGCTCTGCATTACTTTTCATGCGTCAATTGTTCTGTAAGAATTATTCATTAAACCATCTTATCTAATCCCAAAAAAATATTCATGCAGCATGCGTTGGGAATGTTGAATGCAGAAGCAGCAGAAACATCAGTGGATTCTTGTAAATTCTTGTAGTTTCAAAAATAGACCATTCGTATAAAAAGACTAGTCAGATGACACCAACAGCGTAATGCAAACATCATTGAAATTCAAACGTTCTAATTTAAGGTAAAAAAAAATACCATCCTTAAATGAATCATTACTAATTTGTAATTGTAAAAATAAGTTAGTTCAGCATTTATACTGTAGAATACTATCAATTTGAGGCTTGCAGTTTATGTGAAAATGTTTTAGTATTTGAAGAAGTTAATGTAAGAAAAGGAATTTAAGAAAATTAAAAAAAAACATCCGAGAGGCGTGTTAATCGGTTCAAAATTTCGTGTGTTGATCTTCCTCTACTTCTTCTTCTTGCTTTGTACGATGTATGTTTCTTCGTTTTTGACAAATTTATTAGCTCCTATGATGATAATAATTGACATACTTTCATTATTGCATAATCCTCATCATCTACATTGTTATAAGATTATCTCCAATTGTTGTGTGTGGTAATGTAAGTTGATTGAAATATATTATATATTCATCAATGGTTTGTGATCTTCGATATATTGACATATTATGTTATGTCTCTAATACATGAAAAGAAAAATAAAAGAAGGAATGATAATTTCGAAATATTTGAACAATGACACAAGGCGAGTCTTGTCTGGTTTGGTTTGAAATTATAACACAAATATTCATATGTATATTAGTTTCTTTTGGTTAAAAATAAAAAAAATGGAAAGTTGTAACGTGTTTCATTTTGTTGAGCCATATTGTTTAAAGAATAAGGAAATTGAAATAAAAAAAGAAACGTAGAATACTATTACGAACTATCTCTTCAAATTAAAGACAAGACAAAGAAAGTAACGATCAGATCGATCGCGATTTGCTCAAAAATGTTTGGGCTAAAGGTATATACATGCTTTTTTGAGGAGGCTTGATAAGATCTACAAATTATAAAAACCCCTTGGGGAAAATAATTACATTATGGTGCAAATCACTTTTTGTATTATACGAGTGAATATCGAAAGAATCATTTATTTTCAGGTGTTATTGTCTTTAGACAATTAAGAATAAAATATTATTGCTTCTCCATCTCTTCTTCTTCTTCCTCCTCCTAGACCTCCTTTGAATCAATTCGGACGGAACACTTTGTGCAATAAGAAAAATCCATTGTTTTTCTTCAATTTAGCAAATGGTTGTCTTTGTTTGTTGTCTCATCTCCTTTTCACTTGCACTTGTGTTATACAGCCTGATCCTCCTTTATTACTGAAATTGATTAATAGTTCATGTGCGTTGAATAACAAGAGAGGAAACACATTTTTGCAAAAACAATAGTCATCAGTGGGAAATTATTGTTGTGAAAATTTTCTTTTACACTGATGATTCTTGTCATCATGCCATGTACTTACAGTTATTAGCTGATAGGAATATGGTTATGTTTGTGGGTCATTAGCATATATTGTGGATTGGTTATGTCGTCATTGTTCCAAAATATATATTCTTCATCACCTTTTACGAAATATGAATATTTTTCCACAGTTTGAATGATTCTCAAACTCCGTTTAGTAATTTTTCTATTATAATACAATATTGGTGTTGAAAACATTCTCCTTTAATCTTTTTGGTAAGGCTCTTAAGCTATCTCCGCATATAAATCAATAGTTACAATCATTATTAAATCTCTTACGATTATCCTCAAAATGAAAATTTGTACAACTAATTAAGATGTATTTGTAATAATGTATTAATGAGTACTATAGTGGTGAAAGGAGATAAGTTAAAGGATATATCATTATCAAAGTGCATTGGTGTTCTATTATTGGATATAAATTTGTATATTGGAACCACACAAAAGACAACTAAAGTTTTGTGTTATTAATTGCAAACAAAAAGAATAGGTCGTGTAATCTGGCTACATATTTTATTTGTTTTTTGCAGATGCAACAACAACAACGACAAGAACATCAACAATATCATGATACCCACCCCGCCTCCTCTCAGATAAACTAAAGCATATTGTGATTGATATTTTTTAAAGAAATTGTGTTCCTTTTTTATTGGATTTGACAAGCCAGTTTTATCTATGAATACGTTTGCAAACGGTTAGTACACTTTTATTTAGTTACTTTTGAAATTATAAATGTTGAAAATTTTTGAACCAAAATTAGTGCGAAAATAGTATGAATAAATTGGACATAGTACGAAACATGGCTATATCAATTGGTTAATTGGCCTAAATCATCAACATTTTATCCATGTAAACTTCTCTAAATCTATAAATTGAATGATAGAATTATAAAAAACAGAAGAGTGAGTTTTGTAACTATAAGGAAGGTACGATATTTTACCTAATATAATACATATATACTATTTTTTATACAAAAATCTATGTAATCAATTCAATTGATTTCCTATCAATTCTTGTCATATCATCATCTTCATCATTATCATAATCAAATTCAGTCATCTCCACTCTTCCAGCATTTTCCTCTATATCAAATTGTTGAATTACTTGATAATCATTCAATTTATCAACTAATTTTTCGAATTTATCAATTATTAAATCATTTAATATAAATCGATCGATGAATCCCGTCATTGAAGTCTCGTCTTGATTACTAACAATAATCAAACTATTTAGATGCAATTTTTCAAACATTTCAATAATTAATAAAATTGGGGTTTTTTCATTAATTATCAATGTGGATTGTATTGGATGCACATTAATCAGAACAACTTGTGGTTGTTTTCTTTGCGATAATAATTGTTCAACTCGTTCAGGAATATCAACACCGTGGTTGATTTGAAATGAAATTGGTGAATTTGAATCAATTTCTCGATTTGATAATGATAAAAATAATTGATTTAACAATTGTGATTTAGGAATATATCCTACTATAATTGGGTTATTATAATTAATAATCATTGGATAACCTTCATGACAATCGTTATTAATAAATGAGTTTAACGAGTTCAAGGTAAACTGTTCCTGTTCTTGATCAGGTAATAAACACAAACATTTAACATCTAATAAGGGGATCATTGATGAAGCAATATTAATATTGGGTAATTTCGATTTTATTGTACTAGTTAAATTCTGAAATGAAATCAATCCAGTCCCCTTACCTTGATTAATCAATTGGTTTCCATTGTCATAAAAATTGCTGTTAAGGTGGTTATTGGTAGTAACACCTTCTACACCATCACTCGATTGGTTGAAATTATTTTGGAGCCAAGTATCATAAATATTATTTGGTGTCAACCAATCACTAACAAATTTCGATGTCATTACTCCACCCATAATTGGTAATACATATGTCACTGCACCAGTCATTTCAAACATTATTACTACCACTGACATTGTCAATTTGGTGACTCCAGTCATGAAGGATGCAGCACCAATGACAGCATATGAACTTGGTGACACAAGACATGAATCAGCAGTACAAGTTGCCAAACTTTCCCAATTAAATTTCAGTTGTATAGCTTGAGTGATTATTCCTAAAAATCTACCAGTCATGGCACCCATTACTAAGCTTGGCATTAAAATCCCCCCAGGTAAATCCAATCCAAAAGTATAACAAGTTAACCAAAATCCTTCTATCATAATATATAATAGCTTAAATAATGCTACTCCATTGGAATCTTGACAAATGAAATCTTTACTTGTTGACAAATTTGAGTTATCGTTATCTTTGGTGCAGCTTTTAAATAATAAATTCAATAATGCATTTAAAGGTAGTTTTGATATTTCAAATGGGAAATTTATAATTGTTGTGATTAAAACAATCAATAAGATTTCCAAAATTGAGCCATATTTATAATCAACTTTCAATAAATTACATAATCGGTGTCGAATCAAGCTTCTGATTTTAATATTAGAAAATTTCCCATTAAATTTAATAAAATAATGACCATAAACCCCACCCATTATCCCTAGCATTATAAATGGAATGATTTCAACAAATAACCAACTAAAATTACCAAAATTGACTTGAAATAAAACTTGTTCATTAAAATTTCTTCCATCAGTAAATATTTTAAATCCAGTCAAGATAATTGTAGCTACTGTGGCGGAAACAAATGAATTCCACATGATCCTTGTGGGGATGAAATAACTAGGCATACTTTCTAAAACAAATAATACTCCACCAATAGGGGAATTGAATGCCACTGATATACCGGTCGCAGTAGCAGCAGTTAATAATTCTCTTCGAATTGCTTCATTTTGATTACTATAATACTTAGAAATGATTTCATAAATGATATTGAAAACACAACATGAAATATGAACCAAAGGGCCTTCTTTACCTAACCATAATCCGGAACTAACAACAAATATTAAGGCAATACTTTTCAGAAGTAAAGTTTTAAATCCCAAATATTGATCAATTTTCAAATTAAATCCAGATATAATTAGTTTAATTTCTGGTATACCCGATTGACGAATCATATATGCTCGATTATACGTTAAATATCCAGCTATTATACCAAACGCAAGGGCCAAAATTAAATAAATTGGGAAATTAATTATAAATTTAACAATTGGATTGCGTATGGTGAAAAATATTTGATCCCAATTGTACCAATCCTCGACAGGGCAAGTCATATAAGGATTTAATAAAGTCCAAGAATCTTTAGAACTAAAACATATCCCCTTTTTAAAATCATTTAGTGATACTTGAATCAAATCAATGGCTGATGTGAAATAACCCAATATAATGGCAGAAAAAATCAAAATGATCCATTTATTGGTTAGAAAAACAGATGGATTTCTTGAAATTATAATTGATTCCTTTGACCAATCAATAAATGTATTTTCTTCGTATTGAGAATGATGGGAAGTTTCATGAACTTCTGAAGATTGATGAATATGAGGACTGTTGTTGTTATTATTATTGGAATATGTTAATATCGGTATTTCATTAGTTGAATAGGTTATACTATAAGATGATGACGATGTTGTGGAGGAAGAAGAAGTAGTAGTAGTAGTAGCCGTATTTGCACCTCTATCAAGGCCACTCATATTTACTCTACAGTTTGTCTAGTATTGAGTTATATAAACAATCTTATATATGAAGAAGAAAGAAAACTTCAATCTTCATTCCAACCCTCGAAAGGAAAAGGAGCCCAAAAAAAGAAAAAAAACTATCAACAAATTCAAAGAAAAAAAAAAAAAAAGAAAACTCAATTCATTAACAAATCGTCATCTCATTTCAATTGATTGTATCCTACCCTTCCCCCCTTCTCAATATAAGAATAGTAGTGGTTTAGTCAATTAATTTTTAAGAATTGTTTATATTGAGATTTTATTGTAATGTCATTCTTGGGTAGTTCGTCAACAGGAACATCGACCACAGCCACATCAAGTGCTGTTACTGGTCAAGAATTATTAAATGATATAACCATAAATAACCCACCGGAAGATTCAATTGAAGATATTTCATTCTCACCACAACAAGATTTGTTAGCTGTAGCAAGTTGGGATAAAAAAGTTCGAATTTATGAAATTGATCCTAATTCAGGAAATAATATGGGTCGAGCAATGTATGAACATGAAGCTCCAGTTTTCAGTTCTCGATGGTCTATTGATGGGACGAAAATTATATCAGGTGGTGCCGACAATCAAGTGAAAATATTTGATTTGGCAACCCAGCAAGCCCAACAAATTGGACAACATGATTCTGCCGTTAAATCAGTTAGATACGTTGAATGTGGTCCAACAAATACTCAAGTTGTTGCTAGTGGATCATGGGATAAAACATTAAAATACTGGGATATGAGATCACCTCAACCTGTTTCAACAATCAATTTACCAGAAAGAGTTTATTCGATGGATAATTCTCAGAAATTATTAGTTGTTGGATGTGCTGATAGACATATTAGTATAATTGATTTGAATAACCCTCAACAAATTTTCAAAAGTTCACAATCACCCTTGAAATGGCAAACTCGTTGTGTTTCATGTTATCCTCAAGCAAATGGATTTGCTGTTGGATCTATTGAAGGAAGATGTGCCATACAATACATTACAGAAAATGAACAGAAAAAATTTGGATTTTCATTTAAATGTCATAGAAAATCCGGTGGTAATACTACTGGTACCACTAATACTACTGGTGGTGCAGGTGCAGGCTTAAGAACCACAAGTAGTTCTAATGCCAATGAATCTCATGCATATTCAGTCAATGCCATCTCATTCCATCCTATATATGGTACATTCAGTACTGCTGGATCAGATGGTACATTTTGCTTTTGGGATAAAGATGCTAAGCAACGATTAAAATCGTTTCCTGAATTGCCAGGGGCAATATCTGCCACTGCATTTAATAAAACTGGTACTATATTTGCCTATGCGATTAGTTATGATTGGTCATTGGGATATATGGGTAATAGACAAGATTATCCAAATATCATCAAACTACATGCAACCAAAGATTTAGAAATAAAACAAAAGAATAAAAGGTGATGGAATGAGGTGTGTTTTTTTTTGTATGTATGTAAATTAGTAGTAGTCATAAAATTTTTGATAAACAAAATAATATTAATCAAGACGCCACATAAGTAGCAACATCAGTGATGCTATAGTATCAAGTGTCATAACTACTGATTTTGAAGAATATACAAATATAAATGATGTAAATGAATTGAAATATGGGGGGGGGAGTGATGGGGTGATGGGGTGACACTTTTACTATAAAAACAACAAAAAAAAAAAGTTAGCTAATGGAAATCAAATATATGGTCTAGCCAAGATATATCTGATGCAAGAAGCATTAAGAAAGACAGTAATTGACATATTATTTAGTTGTTGACGGGAACATTATGTATGTATGAAGTAAAAGGGCAAGAAGTAGAGAGATCTTGAGAAATGTGTAACTAAAAATGCCAAAAATAACGCCGCAATCTGAATGCAGAGATTGCTGATGAGACACACACAGGCAAAAACCCACATAGATTTTGATTAGTCAATTTAGAATGCGGTCCTAGTTGTGGTTTCATAACATTTGTACTTATACATCCTTCATAAATAGAGAAAATAAATAGAATAAGAAAGTCATTATAATTTAATACTATTGTTCTCTTTTCTTGTTGGTCCTCCACCACCACCACCACCAGTAGTAGTAGTAGTAGTACTTGCAGTATGACAGATTGTTTAAAATCTCAAGGCGGAGGCGTGTCCAAGTGGTTAAAATAAAAAAAAACTATGACGGGCTGGCCGAAAAAAGAAATTGACTTGTGTCTGTCAGATTGTATGGAAGACAAAAGATATTTACTTTGTTTACACGACTAATAATTGGTGTTGTTTCTTCTCCTCCTCCTCCTCTCCCTCCCTCACCTTGTTTGTTTTTAACAATAATGAACAAACAATTGTCATCTATATATATACTAATTAAACGTTGTTGTTTCAGATCTTTCTTGATTTGCGATTATAGCTAAATGATTACTTTAGGTCTTCCTATGTACTTGTTGTAGAGAATCGGCTACCACAAATATATTCCTCCAGATACTTCTTCTTCTCTGCCGCCTTAGATGTCTGCAAAAAGAAAAAAAAAATGTTGACATGAAAGAAAAGAAAAAAACAGCACAGAAAAATCCTCTCTGCATTTTAAACCAAGGACAAAAAAAAAAACTCACACCTGTGGCTCAATTTTCATTAACCAAAATTGATTACTTGATACACCACTCAATTGTTATTATATATAACGCCCAGGCATAATCTTTTTCTTGACCTAACCCCAATTTATAGACTAAACTAAACTAGACCAATAAAAGACCTGTCTTCTGAGTGTGGGTGGTGGAGCATGCGTGAGTGTGTGTATCAACCAGAAAGAGAAACAAAAAAAGAACAACAACAACAAGTAACAAAAACTCAATCAGACAATTTGTATTACTTAAATGAGAAACAGAAGGAAAAAAAGTTGAAATATAAACCAATTAGATAGCTGGATGGTCAGACAGACAACAAAATAATCGGACCCAAATGTAAATCCAACAAACAACACAACTTACATCTTTTTTTTTCTTAATCTCAAGATTCAAATATTTTACAACCCTTTTTCTCTTCTTCTCTTTTTCTCTTTTTTTAATCAACCAATCTACATCTCACTCAACCTTCAATCTTTTTACTTAGAGTAAGAAGGAGACATTTCTAATCATTCAAAAGTTTTGATTGATAAATTGCAAAAAGAAAAAAAGGAAAAAAGAAACAAAAGGAAAGAAACTTATCAACTTAGCAGCAAACTGACATTAAAGGCAGCCAAATCTGAGTCTGAAAGAAATTTGAAAAAGAAAAAAAAAAAAGGGAACGAAAAATTAACATTCAGAAAAAAAAAATAAAATAAAAAAACTTACTTTCAAATCTTTCCCTCTCTCTCTATTACTTACCAACCCCCCCCCATCTAACCAATTCATTCCATCCATCCATCCATTCAAGTTTAATCATTTCAACTTATAAGATATTCCATTCATTCTTATATCAGATTCTCTATAATCTTGAATTTATTTAAAAATCCCTCACTGACACCAAGTAGTTCAGCATCAACGGCTAGATCACACTGGCTATCTTACCCACTTTTATCAACGAACAGTATATCAAACTGCACTTTTTTTATACAAATTTGAAAAGTTCAACAAAAAACAACAATATTACTTTATATATATCCATTTGACAATTTTCATACATTTTTTTCATTAAATCTGCTATATTTTGTTGCTTTTATTAATTTATTGGCTTTTTATTTTGTTTTGGTTTGTTTTGTTTCATTTGTTTTATTTTCCTTTAAAGAAATTTCATTATTATCTTCATATACATACATATATAACTCATAACTACAATTATTGCTGGCAATGAATCATAAACAAGTACTACCAGAAAATGAACCGACATCAACAACAACAGCAACTCCATCATCATCCAATACTATGGTTCCCAACACAACTAAACAGGTTTTAAACTCGTTGATTTTGGATTTTTTGGTCAAACATCAATTTCAAGATACAGCAAAAGCATTTTCTAAAGAAAGTCCCAACTTGCCTTCTATTCCTCCTTTGATGGATTGTTCTCAAGGATTTTTATTGGAATGGTGGCAAGTTTTCTTTGATTTATTTCAAGTCAGATATGGAGACGGTAACAGTAATAATAACCCTAACAACAAGCTTTATCATGATTATCTCAGAGTCCAAGAAACTCAAAAACATCTTTTCAGTCAACTTCCTCTCATACAGCAGCAGCAACAACAACAACATCACTTTCAACAACAACAACAACAACAAGGGCAACAGGGACAGCCTTTCCTGCAGCAACAGCAAAGAGGAATCGGTGTTGCTAGTGGTATGCAAAATCAACAACATCAATTTGCCCCACAGCATCAAGGCCAACCTCAAGGACCAGGTCAAACACCTCAACCGCCAGGTTCTGCAACTAACGCTAATTTCCCTATCAATATGCCACCAAATCTGAATCCTCAACAACAAATGTTCCCCATTAATCAACAATTTGCTCAGATGCCAAATGGTCAAAATCAGCCTTCAATGGAACAACAACAAAGAATGGCAATGATGATGAAACAACAAGCAATGGCTGCACAAAGACAACAAATCCCAATGAATGGTTTAGATCCACAACAACAACAGCAAATGATGAATGCTGTAGGTGGTGGACCTGGTAATTTGAATTTGCAACAACAACTATTTTTACAACAACAACAGCAGCAGCAGCAGCAACCCAAAACTACTTTCCAGCAACAAGCACAAAATCAAATGAACAATTTGCGTCAACAAGCTGCAATGGTTGCTCAGCAGCAGCAACAGCAACAACAACAGCAACAACAACAGGGTCAGTTGCAAGGCAATTTGGCATCAGCAATGGGTGATTCATCTCTGAAGAATAACTCTCCTGTTGGTGCAAGATCAAATCAACAGCTGACTCCACAACAAAATGCTGCACCAGCTCCACTGCCACATCCTTCTCAACAAGGTCAAGCACAAGCTCAACATAATTTCCAGAGCCAACAACAACAACAACAACAGCAAATGACTAAGATGGCTGGGTCTCAAGGAATGAAAAAGAATGGTCAGATGTCAAACGGCACTAGTAATAACAGTAGTGGCAGAAACAATAATGCTCTACGAGATTATCAAAATCAATTAATGTTATTAGAAAGACAGAATAAAGAGAGATTAGAATTTGCTAGAAACACTGGTAATTCCGACTCCAACCCATTGAGTAATGGAATGATGTTTGCCGGTCAAAATCAATATTCAAATTCAAATCAAAATCAAAATCAACTTCCTCCTAATCAACAACAACCAACTCCAGCAACTTTCCACCCACCACCTCCGCCAACAACTGCAAATGGTCCTCAGGGACAATTTAATCAAAAACCATCACCTGCAACGTCAAACAATTCACCTGCATTAGGCAATAAATCATCACCAGCAATGGGCAATAAGAAATCGAAGAAAGAATCCAATAGTAAAAAGGGTAAAAAGGCGAATTCAAATGCTTCTACAACAGCAAACAACAAAACATCTGGACAAACAACACCAAACATGTCACAACCTCCTAGTGCTGGCACGGAGCCAAAGCAGCCTCAACCAACAGAGCAAATGCGTCAATTACAAGACAAGCAACAGCGTCCAGGTTCAAATACTCCAAGTATGGGAAAGAAGGATTTCCAGCCATTGACACCTCGCTCTGAACCAATTAGTGGTGAAACTACGAAAAAGAAGCGTAAATCAGGTAAATTGAATGACAATAATGAAAATAGTAATGGCAATTCTCCAAAGAAGCAAGCCAAAACCAATGCAAACTCCAAAAACTTAGATCCTATAATAAAAGAAGAAGAGAATGGAGTATTATCTTTGAAGAAAGAATCTTCAACTTCATTGCAAGATCAAGATCTAGATTTAAACCCCCCATTGGCACCAACTCAAGCCACTGCTATGTCCAATACATTTAACGACGATCCATTTGATGTTCATTTATTAGATACACAACATCATCACCAACAAAATAGCAACAACAGCAATCATAATCGTGGGCAAAATCTTTCAAATGGAAGTAATAATCTCAGTGTAAGTGGCCCAGGAATGGGAATGAATAATCTGGTATTTGGTGATTCGACTCATGCATTTGACATTAATTTCAACATTGATAGTCTTGATGATATATGGACAACTACTGGACCAGGAGGTGATATTACTGGCACTGGTTCGGGTTCAGGAGGTGCTGGCGGTACCGATGATGATAATTTCATGGGAATGAATTGGGCTGCAGATCCAATTGAAAATGGCGATTAGAGGAGTTTTTGAATTTTTTTGTATTAATTTTTTTGGTCAAGTAAGGTACACTTGTTTGGTTCCACCCCACCCGACCCGACCCCATTTCGCCCCCCACTGGTACTGGTTTCTATTTGTTCCATTGTTATATTCCTTGTGTTTGTTTATTTTTCGTTTTCTTTATTAAAAATTCTTTTTTTATTTTTATTTTCATTTTCAATTTTCCATTTTCCATTTTTGATTTTCGATTTTTTGTTTTGTATTTGTATTTATTCTTATCCTTTATTCCTTATTCCTTATTCTTGGTCATTTTAATTTGAAGTTTCGGTTGGTTTATTAATTTTTAATTGAATTATATTGTTAAATTATATTATATTATATTTTAATTTATACTATATATCATTTGTTATATTATTATGCTATTTTGTTTTATTTTAAATATTCAAGATTTTATATCTATATACATACAATTACTAATCATTGTTTATAGAGAAATTTACGACCACATATTGATCCTTTTATCATTTATCAAATTGTTCATAATACGATTGTTATGTCTATTGTTTGTAATTATTTATAACTGATATCCATATATGACATGTCTGGTCCGGTATTAAACTTTTTTATTCTTGTTTCTTTTTATTGTTCTTGTTTTCATTAGAAGTAGATGATAAATTGACTGATGGTGGGAAMCCAATGATCAAAATTCCACCAAGTTGCACCAATAATCAATGATAAAATACTAACTAATGTAATTGAACTAATTGAATTACTAGGGAAAACATTCCAACACCATTCATGAACAAACCAAATTGGCAAGGCAAAATAAATTGGGAAATTCAAATATAATAATCCTGGTAATGACCAAGCATACCAACTTAAAAATTGATAATGTAAAGATCTAGCAAATAAAATACCAATTAAATTAGTAATTGACATAATAATGAAAATTAATTGTGGACCTGATTGAGGATTTTTAATCAAGTTTGAATTATTACCATTTGATGATGATGATGATTTAGAAGAAGAAGAAGAAGAAGAAAATGGTAACACAATTTGATAAATTAAACTAGTGATTGATTTGCCTGTGATACGAGAATTCAAAAATCTGGTGATAATGAAAACCAAGAGGGTGAAAACATGTAATAACAATAATAATTTAGCAAATCCATCTGATGTGAAAGTTTCAATTGATAAAAATTTCCAATTTACGGTCCATTCATATAAGAATTTTCGTTTAAAATTGAAAGCTTGATTAATATAATCCCATCTTATAATCGATGCCATTCTTCTAACATCCACATCATTATTAAACAATTCCAATGGTAATAAAAATTGCCAACCCATTATAATTTGGATAAATATCATCACTATTAAAACACTTGTTGATTTAATTAAACTTTCATCCAATAAGAAATAAACAATTATGATAAACCCAGGAAAATATAATAATGCATTCATTTTTATCGATATGGCAATACTATATAAATCACTTGCCAATATCACCAATAAATATACCAACCAATCTTCCGTGATGTTAGTACTAGCTTGTTGTAATATTAAAATCACTCCCAATATAGCTAAAGTTGTCCAACAATCATTAAATAATCGTAAAACATAAATCGATACCAATCGTTTACTCAACAAAAATAAATATATTGTCCATGGTGGGATATTAATTAAATTAATATATATCAAACAATTGAAAATTATACTAGTAGTAAATAAATAACTGAAAATATATTGTGCTTCTCTAACATCATAAGACAATATTTCCTCCCCAGTACTACTACTACTGCTACTACTACTACTGATTAACCATTGAATAAATTGATAAATTTGGACAAACCCACCAGGATATACAATTGGTCCTGAATCTCCTTCAATTTCACTATATTTAATTATACCTTGATTAATTAATTTAATTTGTTGCATATAAGTAATAAAATCAATTTCAGTATATGAAATTTTATTAATGACAATTTTGGTTAATATAGAACTTAAACATATGATTATAGGATATACAATAATTGTTACTTTGGGATTAATAAGAAAGGCAATTATACCTTGTTTGATATCGTCTAATACATTTGATAATGTAAATTCTGGTGATTCTCGAAATTGTTGTTTATTTGTGTTTGTGTTTGTGCTTGCATTGGTTGACTGATTTTTTAAAACAGTATCCACTTCTTTTGGTGATTCTTGAACAATTGGCATCAAGAATATGTTAAGAAGTCACTAGTCACTATCGAATAATACTCAAACGGGATCAATAACTGTTGATGATGATGGGAAATTTTTTTGTTTTGTTTTGTTTTTAGTTTTAGTTTTAGTTTTTGGGCAATCAAAAAAAAATTGATTACACGACACACGACCAACCGGATAAATTATTAATATTTATAGAAAARGTTATATTGGGTAACGGCGGCGGCGGTGCTACATAAATCATTTTTACTTTACAAACTATAAACCACCATCATCATATTTTGGTCTTGTTTCTTGGTAACTACTTAAATATATAACATATATAATCTATAACATAATAACAGTGCTATTTCATTCAATTCTTCTTCTTTTTACGTATGGTTCTTAATAAATCACGTTTACGACGTTTACATTCACGTGAAATATCACCTCTCATACTCCAAAACCATTTTTCATATAATGATTCTTCATCTTCATCTTGATCTTTATCATCTTTTCCTTCTACTTCTTCTTCTTCTTCACCTGGTAATTTTATTTTCCCATTACCACCACCACCACCTAATTTACTAAATTGTGATTGAGTAGATAAAAATGGTGAATCAAAATGACACCAAAATAATCCAAATTTTTTATTACTTGATAATAATTGTTGATTATTGGTTTCTTCTTCTTGTTGTTGTTGTTGTTGTTCTTGACGTTGCTTTTGTAATTTTTTGTATAATTCTTGTTGTTTAAGATTATCCAATTGTTTATCAGTATCAAGATCTTCATCATCATCTTGTAAACCAAGTTTAAATGATCCATTATCTGCTATTGATGTTGGTTGAATAGTTGTGTTACTTGTAGTTGGATTAAATAATGCTCTTAAAGTTTCAGTATTATTTGTATTTGGTTTTGGAGCACCAAACGTTGGAATAAATTCTTCTTCTTCATCATCATCATTATCCTCCCTCTCCACCTCTATATCGTTATGATCTTTATCATAATTACTTTTAATTGCTTCAGTGGTATACTTGTTATTAAATTCATCTAATTCAATTTCATTACCTTCGTCATCTTCGTCATAGTATGTTTCTTTAGTAGGCACAAAACTTGATGATTGTTTATAATTTTCAATAATTTGATTAGCTGATTTAATATCAACGGTATTAATTTTTTCAGCATCATTTTCTTCTTCTTCTTGTTCATCCTCTGATATTTTCCCTTCAATCTCATAATCGTAATGTTTTGCTTTCTTTCTGCCTTTAGAATCTACTTCAATTTCATCATCATCATCATCATCATCATCAGCAGCAGCAGTAGCAACTTTACCACCACTACCATGAATTTCGTTTCCAGTCTCTTCTAATTCTATTGGTTTATCAAAATCGTATGAATCAAACATTGATGCTAATATAGATTTATTCTTGTCAATTTCTTCCTTGTCATTGTCATTGTCATTATCATTATCGATACTAGATAACTTATTACCACTATTGTCTTCTTTATCTATTATAATATTATCTTTACTATAATTTTCTGCTTGTTGTCCAGAAGATATACCACATGTAACTTTTTCAATTATATGATCATCACCAGATCTCCATTCACCATTAATATATTTCCAAGTCAAATCTCTAATAGTTTTATTTTTTTCAATCCCCCATAATTTAGTTTTATAATTTTTAAAAATTTTCAATTCTCCATTAATTAAAATTCTTAAAGTTTGTTGTTTTAATTTTAAATTCAGTCTGGGAGTTTTACGATGAACTCCTCTTATAACAATCCCTTTACCTGATCGATATAAAAATCTATTTTGATTGAATTTATTTGGTTGAGTTAATGCACCATATGATTTTGATCCAATTAATCGATGTTTAGGTGGTGGATTTTTCGTGTTTGCTGAAATGTTGTTTGTTGTATGTTCCAGAATAGATATTTCTGGTTGATTAAATCCAGCATTATAACAAGTAATTAAATTTGAAGTGAATTTATTAGTTGGATAATTTGTTTTATATTCTTGGATTTTTTCTAATCTAGATTCAACAATTTTATCACGACGTAATTGTTCAAGTTGTTTAATTTGATTATTATTACTACGTCCTCCTTCCTTGTCTTTGTCTTTGGAATTTGATTTTTTCCATCTTTCTAAATAATTGGGTTTAGCTAAAGAAATAATCAATTTCATCCCCATAAATAAAACTCCATTCAAAGATTTCTTTAATTTATTAAATTCAGAATCAGTAGTAGATATAGTCACATAAGCAAAATAATATAATTGTAAAGGTTTAGTATGAAATTCTAAGGGTGATTTGATGATTCCATATTTGGCGATTCTAGTAGTTAAACTTTGTTCATTTTCTTTAAGTTTAGGAGATATATTTCCAATATATACTCGAAAGTCTTTTATCGGTGACTCCTTATTGTTTTCTATTGTTGCCATTATTTGGTTAGACAGTTAGTTAGGATAGTTAGGTAGTAGTTGGTTGAAATGAAAAGAAATGAAAAAAAAAAATTTAACTATGATGAGATGAGTTAAGTTGAGAAGAAGAATGAAAAAAAAAGTTACAAAATTGATTCACCAATTTCCGCTATCAATCAATCAATCAATCAATCAATCAATCTATTAACATTTACCATCCCCTTCTCTCCACCCAACTCCCCAAATTAATGATACCAAGTATGACAATTGATCAGTTGATTGAATCCAAATGGTATGAAACATATGAATCTTATAGTATTAATCATAATTTACCCATAGATAAAACTATCAAACTGTCGTTACCATCAATAACCCAAGAACAACAACAACAACAACAACAGCAGCAGCAGCAGCAGGAGCAAGTACCAACACAAACCCCAGAAATAGATTTAACAAATGATATTCCAAACATAATCAAACTAATCAATAAACAATCAAATGTAAAAGAATTATCTACTGAATTAACAAATGTTCTACTAAAATATTATTGGGTAGGATTTGATACTGGTTATGAATGTTGTAACTCCAATAAATAACTAAAGTTAGTAGGTATTAATAACATCAACAATAAATACGTTTATAAATTATGTTTATATGTATAAATTATTTGTATAAATCCAATTGAACAAAAATAACACTTGATACTATAATTATTAACAGGACAAAACAACAATAGGAAGCTAACAGCATGAAAAAAAAAAAGTAGTAAAAAGTTCATATAATCAAGTGGCTTTCCATAAATCTTGTAAACCTAATAATGAAGTTATAACCCCAGCTAAACCAACATCACCTTCAGTGAAATGCAAGATATCTAAAGAATTCAATGCAATAAAAGTATCTAATAAATCCCAAATCAATTTTCTTTTAGCTTGATATAATTTTTGATTAATAGCAACAGTATCAGCTTTAGTTTCAGTTTCAGTTTCAGTTTCCTTTACCTTTACCTTTTCATCTTGGGTGTTTTTTTGATCATTTTCATAAGAATTCAAACTATAAATTATTCTTAAAGAATTTATTAATCCAGCAATTAAACCAAGTAACCAAAATCTTGAAGCATATTTACCTAAATTAGGATATTTCTTTTTATCAATAATTCCTAATAATTTGAAAAATACAATAGCATCAATAGTTAAATAACCAGCATAACCCAAATTTCTAATAATAGTAGTAAATTGTAAAATTGGATCCATTAATTTATTATCAAAAGCTTTAGAAGCCAATTGTAAATGATTAATTGGTTTAAAAAATCTCATGGCTTTTCTAATAAATGTGAAATGAGCTTTTAAATTACTCCACAATTCAATTGTTTCTTTAGAATAACCTTTTTTATAAGCATAATAACCAAGAAATCTTGATAAATATGATAATAATCTAAAAGTTTTCTCTCTTTTAGGAGTAGAATCCCAAAATTTAATTAATTTACTTAATGTAGGATGATAAATCAATGTGTCAACAACCATGATTGAAGGAAGTTACTTTTTTTTTAAGTAGAAACTCTTTTTTAAATCACTTGAACCAACTATAGAACCAACTATTAATTGAATAAAAGAAACAGAAACAGCAAGTTAAGAAAGAAAGAAAGAAAAGTAAAGTAAAGTAAATTTATTCTAATTATTGATTATTGATGATGTTGAACAAATTTTCTGTCTCTCTATGTTTAATTTTGGCTTGTGATTTTATGGATGAAAGGAAGTTTGTTTTGTATGTGTGTGTGTGGGGGGGGGGGGGGGAAACCATCTTTTGTCGTGTGAAGTGGTTAAACACCGAGGAAGGTGGAGGGCAAGAGGGCAGGAGGGAAACGGGGAACGGCATTGGGGAGAAGCAATGACGGAAGCAACTACCCGAACTAAYTTTTAGGTGTATGAATGTATGAATGTATGAATGCATTACGTAATACAAATTTCTATTTACACATACACAACAATCTAACTCTCTCTCACACACACACACACCACATATTAGTAATAATAACAACCTTACTTTACCTTACCTTACCTTTATTAATTGACAATATCAATTAATTCATTATTTTTAATATCTTTACCTGATATTAATAATAATTCATAAGCTTTTTGTATTTCTTGTTTATCTTGTTCATTCATTTCATCCCATTCAGATTCAATTACTTGTATTTGATCTTCTTCTTCTTCTTCTTCTTCTTCTTGTTTAGTAGTACTTTGTAATTCTTGTAATCGATGATATTTATAATATTGATATAATTTATCATCACTCAATTCTCCATAGAATATAAATTCTTTGTCTGTTTTGTCATGATTATCTTGCCCAATCTCACCATCATCACCACCACTTCCACCACCACCACTTCCACTTGAAATCAGTTTCACGGTAAAATCAATGTTTGATTTCGGGAATAATGCCCTTTTCAATCCTTGACCACTTATTTTTGATGATATAGTTTTATTAGCTTCAAATTTCTCCCTTAATGAAACTATTTCTCCATTAAGCATATCTTTCCCATCACGTAATAATGATTCATACTCTGATTTATACTGTAATTTCTCTTGTTGCAGCATTAAAATCCATTGATTTTCAATTTGTGAAATATTATCCACAGTATGATGAAGACGGTCCTTGTCTTTGTCCTTGTCCTTGCCGTTGCCCAATTTCCTTAACATTAATCCAAGATAATAATTATAAGCATAAACTAAATCTATGTCATCTAATATTATCCCTTTCCCTGATTTTTGATCAATTAATACTGGGATCGAAGTTTTCACTTTATAACCACCTGGTCCTCGTCTTGATTTTGTTGGAATTACTAAATCTTGTCCAAATATTTCATGAATTAGATTCTTACCTTTGCCTTTGCCTTGATTATTATTCATTAGGGATATTTTTTTTTCTATAGTGACAATTTCTCCATTTAAATAATCTTTACCTGATAATAATAAATTATCATATTCTTTATCAATATTTGATTTTTCTTCATTTGTCATATTCCCCCATTCTTGGGCAATTAAATGGTAATTATCACTAACATTGTCTATATTCTGACCCAATTGATTTAATCTTTTGGCAAGATAATAATTCCATGCATAATCATAATCAAGATTGTTTTTCGTTTTAGTTTTAGTTTTAGTTTTACCTTTACTTTTACTTTTACCAACAACAATTATATTCCCAACGGTTTGATTAATTAAAAATCGTAAATTTTCTAATTTAACAGGATTTTTATATGATACTGATTTAAATTGTTCACCCCATATTGGTGTATATTTGATTTTAATAACATTGGATTCCTCGATCAATTTAGGTGTAATTGGTTTTAATTCTCCAAAAAGTAATATTTTACCTGATTTTAAAACATTTTCATATTCTTGTTGATATTGTAATTGTTCTTTAGAGTTTAAATTTATCCAATTTTGTTTCAAAATTTGATATTTTTCATAATCATTTAAACAGTTTTGTAGATTTTGTAAATTTTGTAGATTTTGTAGATTTTTCCATAAATAATAATTACATCCATCTAATAATGATACTCCATCAATTTTACAATATCCTGTAGTTAAATTATGTTTGATAATCAAAGTTGGCCATTTTGTATTATATTTTACTTTATTACTCTTTGTTTTTGAGGTGATAGGAAAACAATCATCTTCTCCTGCTTTCGTCATTATATTAAACTTGTCATGAGTTATTTTGATTAATTGATAATCATTTTTTTCATCAATTTCATACCCTTTCATTATTAAATCATAATATTGTTTCATAATTTTAATTTTTTGTACTGATGAAAGTTTAATCCATAGTTTCCGTTTTATTTCATTAATGATTTTCAATTTTGTAACATTATCTTGTTTATAATAATAATGATTTTTATTTTTATTTCCATATCCATTTTCATCATTGATTTGTGAATAAATGAAATATTTAAGTATTGAAGAAGAATTCATACTTGATAAATTTTTCCGACTGAATATTGCACCTGTAGCTTGATTTTGATTATACTTATATTGCATTATATGAAATTCTTTATAATTGATATCCCTATGGTTATTATTATCATTATCATTATTATTATCATTGGTGGTGATGATCTCAATTGTTTTATGTTGATTCATATCATAAATAATATTTTCAAATGCTTCTTTTAATCTAATTCGATCTGATTGTGATTTATGTCTCCATTCTGAATTTATCTTATCAAATAATTTCCTATCACTACAAGTAGTACTACTAATAGTGGTAGTATTATTTATTAAATACAGATGTTGATGATCAATCATCTTTATTAAATAATAATATTTTTTCACTTGTTGATCAGTTAAGTTATATATCGTCTTTTCATTTGGCAAAGATCCTCGTCGTCGTCGTCGTGATGAAGCTCCTGCTGTTATTGAGGATAATGACCTTGTAGATAGTAATAGTAGTAGTGGTACTCCTCTTGTCAAACTATTCATATAACATTTCGATAGTATTTCAAATGACATTTATTTAATATTCAAGATAAATAAATGAAAAGAAAGAAAGAAAGAAAGAACTCATCATCATCATCATCAGCAGTCAATAATATTTTCCTTTGTGGTGAAAAGAAAAAGAGAAAAAGTTGTTGCAGAGAAATACTTAGTATCAACAGTGCTACCATATGGGGATTATAATAATAACATTCTCCTCCATACCAAACCTTTCGCCCCCCCACTTCATTTCTTCTAAATATAAATAGATATTATTAGATATTAGATATATAAAAAGAACTCTTTTGTATTATTATATTTTCTATAAAAAAAATGCATTCGTAATTGTACTTCAAGTTATAAAATATCTCTATAAATTAAAGTAACTTTACATTTACACAAACAATATGTTTTGTTCTTCACTATCAACGACTCGACTCAATTCCTCTTTGGATTTTTTATCTTTTTTTATTTGAAAGAAGGGGCTTTATTGAGATTCTTCTTATTACCACTCCCATTAATCTTTTTATTATCAAATTTGTCTTTATTTTTGGCACTACCACCACTGCCACTACCTTCTTTAGATTGGCCACCACCACCACCACTGCCACTGCCACTGCCACTAAACTTTCTATAACCACCATTGTTACTATTGTTATTGTTACCGGAATTATTATGGAAATTATTACCGGTTTTAGATTCTCTTGGTTCTAATGCAAATGTGACACCATCCAAAGTTGTTTCCTTTGCATCTAATGCTTTACGTTGAGCTTCTTGATGAACAAAATCAACTAATGCAATATTTTGATTGACTTTAAAAAATTTCAATTCACCAAATTTTTTACTCAAATGATCTTTTAATTCTTTTTCATCCAACAGACGTATACCTCTAATATATATTGGATACCAATCTTCTTTTCTAAATTTACCACCACCACCACCATTAGATCCATGTTGACCAGGTGATGTAGTAGAATTGTTGATTGAACTAAAGGAGGTAACCAGCTTTTTGACAGTTGGGGTGGCTCCACTACTACTACCAGCAGATACTGGTTTAGCAACAGCCGATGAAGATCCAGATGATTTGGTAGTTTGTTTAATAGGAACAGCTTGTTGAGCTAATGCTGCCCATGTCAATGGTTGTTGTTGTTGTTGTGGTGGTGCTGCTGCTGCTGCATTAGGCTTCGTAGGTTCTGGTTGAGGTTTTTTAACTGTAGGTTGTTTTGTTTCTTCTTTGGTAGATGGAGCTTTTTCTTCTTTGGATTCTTCATTTTTAGTAACAACTGGTTTTGAATTTTGAGTGGTAGAAGTAGTAGTAGTAACACTGGATTCATTCAGTTGCTTATTAACTGAATCGTCTTTTGTCAATTCTTTGTCAGTGTTTGATATTTTCTCTTGTTTTTCCTCTTGGTTTTCAACTTTAACATCTGATTTAATTGGTTGAGTTTTTTCAAAATCTTCTTTCTTAACTTCTCCATTAGTGGCAACATCTTTCTTTGATGATTCAGGTTTCAATCCACTAGTTTTTGGAGTAGATTCAGTTGTAACTTTAGTGACAGGCTCAGATCCAGTTGTTGTAACAGTTGGTTTCTTAGTAACAGAGGTATTACTGTTGTTGTTGTTGTTGTTGTTGTTCGTGGTGGTGCTGCTGCCATTGCCATTAACGGCAGTTTGAGAAGAGGCTTTAACTTCTTGTTCCCTTTTTTGCTCGTGCTTTTCCTTATAACCATTAATACTAACAAATTTCAAAATATCATTAGCAACATCATAAGTATTGTCAGTTTTACCTGGCACCAAGACAAATGTTTGAGTGAATTGTTTATAAGGTTCATCATTAGAACTCCATTCTCCAAAGACAACAATAATAATATTTTTTTCTAAAGAAACTTCAAAACATGCACTAGTAATGACAATTCGATTGTTTTTCCTCAATGATAAATGTTTAGAAAAAGTTTCCTTAATGGCATCGGTACCTTTTGCCTTATAAGCAATAGGGAGGACATCTTTGACATTATCATTTGAGGCACCAGAGTCAGATTTATCATTTTTGGTTCCAGGGAATGCATCATGATTGATCGAGGCATGTGGATGGTAGATCTTATGGATTTCATCTAATTTGGAAATGAAGAAATCATAATAAGATTTAATAAAGAACCACCCAATATTGGATGCACGATCTTGGGATAATTGAACTTGAGTGGCAGAAGGTTTGGGGGTTCCTGTTGCACTTGGTGTTGTGCTTGGTGTGGCACTTGATTTATCAGCTGGTTGTGGCTGATTAGCATTAACATTAGCATTAGTAGTTGTAGTTGTAGTCTTAGTAGTAGCAGTAGTCATTGAAACGTGGGAATGGGGGAAAACAAACTATCGAGATCAAAAATTAAGATTGTAATTCAAAAAAAAAAAAACAGAACAAAATGAAAATAAAATAAAACGAAAAACCCTTTTTGCAAAATAAAATGATCTAATGTTAAAAACAAAACACAATAGGATAAACACACTCTTTCCTTGATGATGATGATGGGTAAATGATATTGTTATGAGATGAATAAAAACAATGAATAATAAAAGAAAATAAAAAAAAAAGCTAAAGCTAAAACTAAAAAAATTAAAGGCAAAAGTAAATTAGTTTAAGTAATAAGAAATCAAATTTTTGGATAAAGAATTGATGAAAATATTTTTTCTTCTTCTTCTTTGCTTTTCTTTTCTTTCATTCTTGAGTGTGGTGGGTAGTGTGGTGGGTAGTGTCTTTTTTTTTTTTTGTTCCATATTACACAACCCACTCACATACTCACATACTCACACACTCACACACTTTACAACAACTACAACCACTATTTTTTTTTGCTCCGGGATGATCTTAACTATATACTTTTACATTGGCAATTATTATACATCAGACTGGAATTGAATACAATACTCCCGTCTACTACTAAACTACTGATAAGCTGATATTTCAATTGTAGATGGACGTAATCTGTTTTCTTTTTCTTTTTCTTTTTCTTTTCCATTGAACAATAATATGTATTCGAATTGAATTATACGTATATGTATATATATATATATATATATATATATATATACTAGAAAATACGGTGGTGTAGATATAAGTTATATGGGTGTGTGTGTGTGGATGAGTAATATGTGTTGAGGTTGTATCCATATATAGTGTTAAACATATAAGTTCTACAATAGAAAAGACTCAAAATATCATTATGAACAAGAATGACGACAGAAATAAATGAATCAATGAATGAAATTTCAAAGTTTTTTAAACGTTGAAAACTTCATCCATAATATATTCAAAAACAAAACAAAACAAAACAAAACAAAACAAAAAATAAGCTTTATTGATTTGAGTTGAGTTGAGTTAACTTGATTTATTGACATTCTCGTAATAATTCTTCCAAGATTTTGTTTTCCAATTCACTTTTATTCCCTACTCCTTTAAAACTTTTAATTCCCATTCTTCTTAACACTTGAATGGTCTTATCTCTAGGAAATCCCATACTTTCATATTGACCAACAATTTCATCATCAATTCCATACAATGCCGAATCACTCAATTTAGCTCCACCACCATTATTATTACTACTACCACTACCACTACCACTACCATCAACACCATCACTGGCATAGATTTTTGTCCAATAAGCAGCCGTTTCTTCAAATCCCGATTTATTACTTAAATAATGTTTAGCAACTTCTGCATCTTGGGGATCACTTGGTTCGGGTGATTGTAATAAACTTTGTAAAGAAATCAAACTTGATTTCAAAGTTAAAATTGGTGTCCAAGCATCTTTTAAAATATCTAAACATATAGCCCCGGTAACTGATGAAATATTAGGATGATAAATCTTGGTAATAAATTTCATTTGTGGAGGTTTAAATGGATATTCTTGTGGGATATCAATAGCAACTTGAAATAATCCACCTTCATATGGTGTGCCTGGTGGACCTTTAAAATATCCTGTCAAATGAGTCAAATCATTTTCATTATTCAAATTTAAAGATACACCTGATTGAGTATCTTGACGACATTCTTCTAATTCTTTAGCAATTCTTTTGACACGAGACATTTGTTTAAATGTTTATGATCAAATATATTTGTAAACTGTGTTGCTGTTGCTGTTGCTGTTGCTATTTATATTAGTTTTTTTTTTTTTTCAAGTTTCAGTTCATTTTTCGTTTGTGCGTTTGTGTTTGTTTGTTTGTTTGTTTGTTTGCTGGCGGGTGGGTAATGGTGGTAATGATAGTGGTAGTGGTAGTGGTATGCGGCACACGACTTGGGAATTCGAGAAAATTTGCCATCTTTATTTTCTTTTTCTTTGGACACACCATTAAAGACCCCAAATTTATTCCATTTCCAGGAAAATCGGAAAAACATTTAATCCTTTATACTCATAATAGCAACTAATAACAACAAAACGAAAAATAGAAAGTAAATAGTTTATATATATATAGATGCATGTATGTGTATTAGATAATAATAATAATAATAATAATAATAATAATAATTAAACAACATTAAAGAAAATTTTATATATAAGCTAGACCATTAAACTTAATTATAATTAAATTGACCCACTACTCCTTTAAGGAGTTGAACCTTTAACATTTATACTCAAAACATTGAAAATATTCTTCACTTCTTCAACAGAATCTTTAACAAATGGCAATTCAAAAAATCCATAATCCCCATTCTTAACCAATTCAGTAAATAATATAGTTAATCCCCAAGGATGTGGTTTATTACTGATTCTTCTTTCCAATAAAACTCTAGTGATAATCTCTTGTACAACCAACTTATTACCATTACTGTTCCAAATATTGTTATTACTGAAAAAATGTAAAATAATACCAATGAACCAATGAGTATGACTATTTGGATATCTCAATTGATTAGCAATAGCATTGATCAAATGATATTTGAATTCAGTGTTTCCATAATTCATTAAATCAACCAATAATGCCACTTGTGATGACTTGGTATTAAATCCTCGATTATTGGGTAATCTATCAGCAACACTGGATATTCCAACGTGCAACACCAACGCATTGATCAATTTTATATTGAAATTGATCGTTTCCTCATACCCTAATTCATTCACTTCTTTAGGCTGATTCAATTTTAATCCATTATAAATTGTTCTCATCAACCCTGGGGCAGGAATTCTTAAAAAGTTTTCAACGGGTTTCTTTAATCCAACTTTACTCAAATCTTCAATTGGTTTATAAAACACTACTGGTGATTCATTGATCTCAGGTAATCTTTCAACTTTTAACCCTTGAGTGAAAGGATCTGGTACATGGATATCTTTAGGTGTGGCCGATAAAACAATATTTCTTAATTGAATATATCCTCTTGGAATACTGGTCACCAATTGATAATGGCATTCAACTAAAAATTCAGGGAAATCATGTAAAATACCAATGAAAATTCTGTTGATGGCTTTATAAGTTACATTGATCACTTCAGGTCCTTGTTGTGAGTTTTCCTGTTCTTGTTCTTGTTCTTGATTTTGTTCTTTTGCATCTTTTGCATCTTTTTCATCTTTTTGTTCTTGTTCTTGTTCTTGTTCAAGTTCTTGTTGTCGTCTTGATGATTGCTTGTTGTTACCATAAATTTGTTGGAATTTCAAAGCCGAACTCAATAATTTGACCAATGTTGCATAACCTTTCCTCTCTGGTAATTCTAATAACTTGGGCAAATACATACGATGTGAAATCAATGAAATCCAAGCAAATGTAAAACCAGGTAAAACAATTGGCTGCAAGGCATTAAATAATTCTCCAAGATAATTATAAAATTCAACATCTAAATTAACAGTAACTTCTTCATCCAAAACTGAAGCATCACACCATGTCGATAACAAAGATGAAAAAAATCTGAAATAAGCACGTTCATTCCAATTGGCCTTTGAAGTTTCATGGTCATTAATTAAATTCAAAATAATTATTCCCAATACTTTCTTCAAATAATCAATAGCTTGCTTAGAATCTTCAACTAACAATACAATTCGAACAATCAACATAGCCAATGTATCAACGGCAAAGTATGTTTCATGTTGAGTTCTTGAACGTAATTCATGTTCAGTGGCAAACGATGTAATGGAAATCTCAATGGCCGCTTTGAAAAAAGTCTTTACATATTCAGGATTATTAAGTATACCAGATTGAATCAATCCCTTGACAAATTCAATTTGTAATTCATTTGTTGCATCGTCTCCATGAGTCAACAATCTTACCCATTCAGCAAATATATAACCCAATTGAGCAAATAATTGGTTTGAAGCGGGTGCTGCCTCACTCAAGAGTTTGAACAATGTACTAGTTGCCTCCTTTGCTTGTCTGTCTTCTTCACTTTGATCATTTGCTTGGTATTTAGATAAGGCATCTAATGTATTAGCAAATTCCGATCGTAACGCAATAGGACGCATCTCTTCGGAAGTAAAAATATTCGTCAACAAACTAGCAGCAAACTTTACTACAACCGGATTATTTGTTTCTTTAATCAATTTCCCAATAGATAAATCTAATTTAATTGGCTGGATTAATTGAACTTTCAATAATGAAAGCATAACTGGCATATTAAACTTACGTTGATCAGATGAGTGTACAAGCCACCAAATAACATCTTTGGCGGTAGAAGGTGAATACTCACACAATTTGTCTAAAATAACAACATAGATTTCATTACTCATTGGGTTTTCGTGTGTCTGAGTAAACAAACAGTTGACTGCATATTGTGCAGCCTTTAATAACAACTCAGGATATTTTATGGCATTGGTCTGTGCAATCACCAAAGCTTGAGTCAATGCCGCCATAATGGAATGGTTTGGTGGCAAATCTGCTAACTTGGTTTCTGTGACTTCAGAAACAAGTTGAACGGCTTTGTCACAGTTGGCAGTAATAGCAGTAAACAATTGTTCAAACGAAACAATATCATCAGGAACACCTTGTGCTTGTGCAATGCGTTCTTTCAGTTGTTGTTGTTGTTGTGGTGGCGCTGGTGCTGGTGCTGCCGCTACTACTGTAGATACTGGTTGTTGCTGTTGCTGTTGCTGTTGTTGCTGTTGTAATGGTGCTAATGATTGTGTTTGTTGTTGTGTTATACCGGTACTTCCTGGAGGAGGTACAATTTGATCCACTCTTGCTTCTCCAAAATGTTCATAAATCTTCAATTGCTGTGCACTCAATCCGGTAAGTGCTAATCCTAAAGGATTTGGTAATCTCAACGAGTAATCACTGGCCCCTTCTGCAATAAATGGTTCATTTGGAGCTGTGGCAGTATGATGTTCACGCAAAAACACTTCTGTCTGCATTCTTGCCTCTATGATGTCAAGAATACTTTCACCTACCAACACATCAACAATATCAACACATAAACCAACATTGGCTTGAATGGCACTATTCAATTCAGCTAAAGGTACTTCATTTGGATTGTTGCCCAATAACTGCAACATAGTAGCCTCGATTGTTTCAACTAATGCTTTTCTTCCATTGCATGACACCATTGCATGAGACAACAGCAATGCCAATTTCTGATAACTGTTGCGAAATTTCTCAATATCACGTTCCGTAGCAAAATCCTTAGTGATTAAAGCTTTGGTGGTGGTAACAACAGTTTCCACAACTTTGTTACAAATGTGTGGAGTACATTCTCTAACTGCACGAGATAAAGATGCTTGAAATGCTCTGCGCAAATTTGCATGCTGAGTGAAAATAGAGTTCCCAATTAACGTGCTGAAACTGGTATCCAAAGCTGGTTCCGCTTGTTGTTGAGGTGGCAACTGCCCTGGAAGCTGTTGCTGCGGTGGTAATTGTTGCTGCTGTTGTTGTTGTTGTTGTTGTTGTTGCTGTTGTAAAACATTTTGCATCTGTGGTTGGGAGATTCCTGGGAACTGTTTAGATTCAATAATTTGTTGTGGGAATGGTGCTTGGATATTATTACCCAATTGCGAGCCCTCTAAAGACAATCTTGTCATTTCATTTGCCAAATTCACTGATTGTGAACTGATACCAAACATTCTTGCTAATGCAGTTGGTTCAGGATTATGATTTCTAATAATAGTACTTTGCTCGATATCTTTGATCTTCATATTGAATGAATTCAACAACACTTCAATTTCAAATTTTAATTGTAATTTCAAATCAGCACATTCATACAACTCAGCTAAAACCTTCATAACCCCAACAACCCAAGGGTTTGGTGGTTTGAACACTTTTGAATATTGAGCCTGGTCCAAGATTTTACACACAAACGGAAGAATCAATGGCAACGAGTTGAAATCGTACGCCTCCACTAATAAAAACTTCAAGGCAATATAATCTCTTCTCAATGGTTTATCATTGGCTAATGTGATTCGTCCTAACCAAGCACCTAAATTCTTTAGTTGGTTTCTTTCGCTTCTTGAATCCTTAAAATTACGGATAATATAATCAACCTCTTTCAAAGAAACATTCAAAATATACTCAAAAAAGATTGGATTTGCTAACGACTTGACCAACTTGGAATATAATTCGTGGTTGTTTGGTTCTGCCTTGGCTCTGTCTGATACCAAATAATCTGAAAACCATGCGAAATAACTCTCAGTCAATACTTCTTGGATCTCAGATAATCTAAGATTTTCACCTGTCATATTGTTGACACTGAATAATAACTTATCTCTGATAGACTCTGGTGGTTCTTCTTGGGTTGCATAGCCTATAGTTCTATCAACATAATTAATAGACTGATATTTTGGACCAACATCTGGTGTATTAGTTTGAGTAGGAGCTGCACCAGTGGTACATGGAATACCATTAGCTGCATCCTTCACTATTTGGTACATCTTGGCATGCGCAGATAATGAACGACATTCCAACAAGTGTTTACAATAAATTGGATACTCATGCAATCTTGATTTGAAGTTGTACAATGATTGTACCGCAAATTTGAACAAATGTGAATCTTGTGGTTGGTTACAAGATTCCCAAATAAAATTCAATGCAACAGTTAAAGTCGTACCTTGAATCAAATCCTTTTCTAAAAGTGCACCAAACAACAAGGATGTTGAAGCTAATGCTGACAATGGATACTCTGAGAAAAACTTATACTCGTCCAATAAAGAGTGGATCATGCATGCAAAGACATCTTGACTGTGGAGATCATCGCTGGCCTTCATTTGAGTCAACATGTCAACAATTTCTTTAATCTCAAGCTCTTTGTTATACATTTTAGAATAATAAGCTTTCATTTCCATTTCAACAGAAGGTGGGAAGAATGGAGATTTCTCTTCGTTGGCCAAAATGGCTTCATCATGACCATTTCCAAAATTGATTAACCTTGGATAGGTTGTTAACAACAATAATTGAAGATTTCTCAACGTCTTAGCATCAACAACTCCATTACTCGATTTGATTTTTTCAAGTAAATAATAAACAGTAGGGATTTTCAAAACTTGATGAGGTGGGAGCGCTTGTTGCTGTTGAAGTTGTTGTGCTTGCTGAACCTGTTGGCCCCTTTCATAATCTTTTTGGGCCCGCTCGTCCAATGCTTCACACAATGCTTGATAGATGGATGTTTTGACCTGTGGATCTTTAAGCTTGGAGTCAATAACAGATTTGTAGTCATATCCAAAAAGACTGGATTCTACCAAAATTTTTATAGCAATTTTCAGATCAAATGCCCAAAAGATATCCAATATTTCTTGGGTCAATCCAAAACTTGATGCCAAAGTCAACACTTTGTCTGCTGCATCAATGGTTTTTCTGCTCTTATAGTAATCAGCCAACTTGATAGCGGCAAGTCCCGATTCCTTGAGTAAACGTACTACTTTGGGCAACGAAGGACTAGCGCTATCTACCAACAAATAAAACAACGTGTCAATCAAGTCATTTATAAATTGGGATTTCTCAACGACAGTTAATGCAGCGGCCAAAATATATTCTGGGAACACACGATAATCATGCTCAAACAATTGATTTAAAAACGCGTTTAGTTTCTTATCTTGCTCACTCAATTGGTGTTGTTGTTGTTGTTGTTGTTGTTGTTGTTGCTGTTGCTGTTGTATTTTGGTTATCACTTGGATTTCTAGTTTACCCACATTAATAAATTTCAAAATGTTTCTTCTTGTTTGGGGAGTGGTTTTATCTTCCTCAAAACAATAAGCTAAATTAGGCAGCAACGATATATCATAACCACCCTGGGATGCATCCAGTGAGTGCAATATATACAACAATGTCTTATTGAACCACCATTCGTAGTTCAAGAATATATCTATTGGTTCTTGTTTGAAATCTAATGACGATAAAAACTGGGTAATGCTGCCAACTGATGGTTGGATATCTCTTTGTGACGAGTCAAATAAATATTGATGCACGTGATTAAACACTTCGTACCAGTTGACATTGAATTTCCCAGAGTTTTCAATAGATTTGAAACATGTTTGTAATTGAGCGCCTTTGGCATTTGAGCCTGGCAAGCTACTGGCAAAAGTCAATCCTTGGGATAACCCTTGAGACCCAGGTATCAATATTTCAGCTAATATTAATGCTATACCTTGATCAATTTCGTTGGGTTTGATCTGCAATAAGCTTGGTAACAATTTTTCTGGTAATAAGTTTTCTGGACCAATTTCGATTAATAATTCTTTGAATGACATCTTTAATATATTTTGATAGAATTTGTTGACGGGTTCAATAGTTGATTTAAATGCTTTCAATGAGCTTAATGTTAAAAGCTTATGAATGAATGGGAAAAATGGAGTGTTTAATATACAATCTAATAATAATACCCAGTTGTAGTTTGCAGGGAATTCTTGAGATCTTAAAGATTTTAATAAATCGATGGAATTCTCTTTTATGTAACTGTCAATTTTTTCGTGAGATGTGGTATCAGCAAGCTTGACTAAAAATATAAAGGATAAGATTGGATCACACTTAAATCTCTTTACAAATTCAATAATATCAATGGCTTTGGTGTCAAATAACTTGGATAAATGAATAAACAATAAATCAAAGTATTTCAAGTCTTTTGTGATAACTTCAAGTTCTCTAGAAAATAATTCTTCAATGGATGTTAATTTGGTATTAGAATAATCGCTAAATCTAATAAAACTAACAAGTTTTTCGTAATAATTATTAATAACAATAGGGTTTAATACTTGTTTAGCTAAAATGAATCTGATTTGTTGGTAATGTGATTCTAAATTATCGTGATCAGCAGTTGTTAATAATATCGATAATTGATTGATAATAGCTTTGGTTAATTCGGGATTCTCTATTCTATAAGATGGCTCTTTTTCGACTTGCTGTTCTATTATTTGTTGGTGTTGGCCCAGTGGGCTAGCGTTTACTGGTGATGAAGACACGATAATAAATTTTTAATTTGATGGATTAAAAACTCACAGTTGAGGTGTTAGTTCAAGGTGATTTTTTTTTCTTTTCAATTGATGATAGATCGAAGAGGGGGGCGATGTAACTTCGTGGTGATCAACTATAGGAATATAAATCAATCAAACGGATAAAAAGGATTAAAATTGGCAATTAGTAAAGTCCTCCTCGTTGTGTTGGGAAAATAAAAAAAATGATCTAAATCTATAACTTTGTTTGTTTGTTTGTTTGGTTGATTGTTGTAGTGGTATATGAGATCTAATCAGTAGTCAATATATACTCTAATGCAGCTTCTTGTATTTAGTAATTGCCTTGTTAATGAATTGATTCAAATAAAACAAGTTTTGGTTGTTGTCTGTGTCTGTATTTTTTTGGGTTTAGGTTTCGAGTGGCCAAAAAAAAAGAAATGGAAAATCAAAGAAGAAGAAAAAATTTTACTGTGAAGTGAAAGGAGTAGTGTATATGTTAACAATTAAATACCTACACATGAATAGATGTGTATATGCAACACAAAGCTCATTAGCAACTAGTAGTCTAATAGTTTCCACTTTGCAATGTAGATTGATGAAATATAGAAAGAGAAAGTGAGTTGCTTATTGTATTAATAGTTTACTTGTTGTGACTTACAAGTTCTTCTCTTTACTTGGAGCTACCAGATTTATATAGGTTCCCAGTAAGGAGTGGCATATAGTGTATGGCAATCAAAAAAGCTTGTAGAAATTGAAAAATCGATCATCGAGTTTATTCTTTCTATAAACGAGGGATATGTTTCAGTGATTATCTAGATGTTGTAGGTAGATTATCACTGTAATGTGAGTATGTCTGTAAATCGTGTGTCTCGTTATGTTTATTCTGTACTATTTTTTTTTTCTTTCAATCCCACTTCATTTTCTTGTTTAGTTTGATTCAATCCCAATTCCCATCATGGTGTACTACTTTACGGCGAAAGTAACCTCTAAAGACGATGAATTAGCTGATTTTGCTATTGATGATTCCCAAGCGGACGAAGCTACCATATATATGGGAAGAGATAAAGTAGAGAATGACCCATTAATTAAACATTCTCATCCCAAAAATATTTGGTTTCATGTTGACAAGCTTTCGTCAGCACATATCTATTTGCAATTGACCAAAGATCAAATTAAAAATTTCAAATCTTTTGAGAGTTTCCAAATAGACGAAGAGTTGCTAAATCAATTAGGACAGTTGACTAAAGCTAATTCAATTAAGGGTAATAAACTAAATAATGTGTCTATCATATATACTCCGGTTGAGAATTTGCATACAGATGGGTCAATGGATATAGGTACAGTCACTTTCAAGAACAATAAGCTTGTGAAACGGTTTAATGTTGTGAAAAAAGAGAATGCTATCATCAATAAGTTAAATAAGACAAAGAAGGAAATACCTACTGATGAGTTTATTGTCAAACAGGATGAGTTGATCAAAGAAATTGCTAATGAGAGGAAACAAGAAGAAAGAGAGGCCAAGGAGTTAAGTAAACAATACGAATATCAGAAGAAACAAAATGCTGACCCGTATGCTGATTTGTTTGCTAGTGAATCAACTAGCAAGCCTACCAATTGGTCCGAAGATAGTTTCTGGTGATTTCATTCTTCATAGAATATGTACATTATCAAGAATTCAAAAAAAACCTTTCAATATTCTTTTCTTTTTATCATTTATTTCATTCTCTCTTTTTGTATATAATCGACATGTAGTGGGATGGGAATATTTATGTGTATATATAAAAAATAAAGCCAAAAATGACGGGGTGGGGAGGGACTTCAAAAACGATAATGACAAAAGCTTTTCTTTATAAAAAAAAAAGAAATTAAAAGAATATATATCCCACCTAAAAAAGGACTAATCAAAACTAACATAATATGAATGTAAAACAAAAAGTTATCATTAAAAAACAAAAACAAAAGGAAAGGATTTTCAAAATCTAAGCGTCCATGTTGACTGGGAATTTACCAGCAGCTCTTTGATCATCCCATTTTTCGACCCAATCCAAAGGACATAATGAAGTGAAAGTTTTGAAAAAGATTTTGCATGGTTCAAATTCTTCACCTTTCACATTGACACATTTGTGGTAATCAACGTAGGCTTGAGCACAATGTTTGGATTGGTTTTGGTTTGGGAATCTTGGGTCAAATTGTGGAGTTTCGAATTTAAAAGTAGCTGGATCGACTGGCATTATGTATGAATATGTTTAATAAGTAAAAGGATATGAAAAGAAGTATTCTTGATAGTGGGCGTGTTTTTTTTTTTTTTCTTCTTTCTTCCTTTAAAGAGTTTTCCTGCCATCTTACGATTTTTTCTTTGAGTGAGTGAGTGAGTTGGGTAAGCACTGAATTTTCATTGGTTGTTGCAAAACCACACTACCCCCAATAGAATTTTCTTAAACAATAAAAGCAGAATTCCAATTGGTAGGTAGTGTCCAGATTACAAGATGTGTACCCAAGGCTAAATAAAAAAAAAAACAGTCCATCCTCTACCCACCAGCTTCACATCATTATTGTCAATTTACTTATTATAGTATGTTGTTTATTCCGTCTCTCTTTTCTGTCCCTCTAACTCGAATTGTATTGGATGGGAATGCTATATACTATACATTTACATATTATTTGTCTTGTTTTGTCCAATTAACTAACTCTATATTTGACACAATTGAATGTTTACCTATCACAATGTACAACACAGGCAATGTATAGATTTTGGGACCTTTGATTTCTTGTAAAGCTTCTTTCTCCAATTGTTTTGTATCGACTTTCTTGTTTTCTTTCTCCGGTATGGGTTTATAACTAGGATTTACTGTACTATCAATATGTAGAAGTTTGTTATATTGATCTAATTTCTGTGATGGTTCATGTTGTTGTTGTTGTTGTTCATTCTGTTTTTGTTTGACTATTTCTGTAATACATATTAGTTTGGCAATTGAATTCGATAATCCAGTTAAAAGTATTAGTTTATCTTGTTCAATAGATTTGAATATGGCTTCAACTTTATTTTTGATTGAATCATTTTTCGTGATCTTAACCACTTTTATGTTGTCCTTGTCTAATAATTGTTTCCCTAATTCATTAAAGATATGATTTGATTGTTTACTATATTCAGTTTCTAATGTTGATTCAGCCATATTGTGATATGATATGATATGAGATGATGTAGTGGGTACAACTGTTCATTAATTTTAAATGAAAATAAAAAAACTAAATAAAAGAGCCAGATGAGGCTAAAAAAAAAATATCTTGGGTTTTTGGTTTTTCTCTTTTTCAACGGTTTAACCCTTGCCAGGCACAATATAGTTCACACACGAAATGACTTGTTCTGTTTTGTTCTGTTCTGTTCTGTATTATCAGATCTTAATTCGGTCTTTTCCAAGTGACTTGCTCTCAAAACAGCAAAAACATAATCATTAATAATAAAAATATTAATAAAAATAAAAATAATAATAATAATAATCAAAACTAAAACTAAACTTAAAACACTACTTAAAAACAAATAAACTAATAATATATGTGTATATAAAAAAATAAAAGACAAAACGAAAACTTCACCTCACCTCAACCCCTTCATTTCTTCTTTCCTACTTTCCTACTTTCCTTCATTCTAAACTTATTATCTATTTTTATGCACATTAAAACTAGCAGGAGAATTAGATGATTGACTACTATCATCTTTACATAAACTAGTTCTTAAACTACTACTCCGGAAACTTGATTTTGAACTATTTGATCGACTTATAGTTCCAATAATTATAGTTGTTGAATCAACAGCTCCAAATCGATTATTGGTACCTAAATCTAAATCACCATAAAATTGAGTCAATTCTAAAATTTGGGTTTGAAATTCTTTTAATCGATCATTATTGGGTGCACGAGAATTACGTGTTGTCAAATTTCTATAAGGGGATTGGTTTAATCTTCTTCTTTTTCTATTATCATTATTATTAATTAGTGATAAGGATGTATTCATTGCACCATTAGCATTAGCCATAATACTGCTACTATTGTTGGTATTATTAGTTATGGCAGTAGTAGTTGATGGTGGAATTGTTGTTGATAAGCCAGCTGCATTAGTTGGCAAAACCATACTTCTATTATTATAATAATAACCATTATGACTATTGTTGTGGTTATTACTGTTGTTATTATTGTTATAGTTAGCAATTATTGAACTGATTTCCATGCCATTTAAATCGGGATTTTTAATGATGGGGGTGACAAATCCATTCAGGTGTAATAAATATTCATTGCCTTCAGTATCAAGCAATTTTGTCAATCCAGGGAATGATGTTGACAGTGGTGTTGACAGAGTCATTTGAGGAAGAATGTCATCATTTATAGATTGACCATAACCATCAGGACCAAATGTTAATACTTCTCTACCTTTAATTAACTCTTTCAATTCTTTTACACCAGCTACACTTTCAGTGTCTGAACTTGAACTTTGATCAATATTGTGAAGAGGGATAATTTCATTTCTTAGTGGTTGTGATGATCCTGTTGCCATTACCAAAGGTGGTGGGGGTGAAAGAAGGGGTGGTGGTGAAGTTATAACAGGCAATTGTAGTTGAACTGGTGTTGGTGATGGTAGGGGTAATGGAAACTGCATTGGAAGTGGGGGTGGCAGTGGAGGTGGTGATGGTGATGGTGATGATGTTGGTGATGGGGATGATGTTGGTGATGGGGTTAACATTGGTGAAACTGAAGCAGAAGCAGAAGCTAAAGGTAAAGGTAAAGGCAAAGGATCTGATAAAGCCAAGTCTGAAGTTGAAGGTGAAGATGGTAATAGTAACCGTGGTAGGGTTGGAACAGGAGGTGGCTCATCAGATGTTATTCTTGAAGGTAACGATGCTGTTGACAGTGTTGATGTTACTGTTGAAGTTAGTGAATTTGCTGATATTATCGGTGATAATCTAGTTCCATCATAAGGTAAACCTTCATTATTCTCAACAGTATATATGACAAACAATGGTATTCTTTGATAAATAGTCGATTGAAAATGCATTGAAAATAACCTATTTGAAATAGAATCCAATATTGAATTTATGGCAATGGTTCGTTCAGAGTCTTGTTCATCTTCATCTTTCTTTTTTTGTTGTTCTAGTTCTAGTTCTAGTTGTTGTTGTTGTTGTTGTTGTTGTTGCTGTTGAATGTAATGATAAACGCATTGAATAAATACTAATGCAAGTTCAAAATATTCTTGAATAGCTAAATTATTCATTTTATTGGCCCTCCCCTTGTTGTTGGATAATAATTGATTGGTTTGTTTTTCAAAACTGTATTTATGAATACAGGAAGGGGGTGGTGGTGGTGGTAGGTTATTCTGGTCAATTTAATATTAATAGTGTTTTTTATCCCCAACACAGACCTGTTTTCTTTCTCTTGTTCTTTTGCTCTTGTTGAGTTGTTGTACGGACAAGTTTATTCCACCCACCAATAAGTATGTATTATTCCCAGCTATTGTAGACAGTTACAATATACTTGTGTTAATACTACGTCCAGCTTGTTAAAAACTAAAGTAATTTTATATAATTTATACAATCAAACAGTTAAAAATGAGAGTAGAAAAGCAAAACAAAAGGTTAAGGTGGTTGTTGTTCAGTTTCCAATAATGTTTTTGGACACCTTTTTCATAACAAAATAGTTATGTTAAGTATTAATGAATCACAAAAGCCAATTCATTTAAAGAAAGTTTAGGATTAAAGAAAAATTAAAGTGGTTACACATTTATACATCTTGTTTATTAAATATTATGTTATACTATAATATTTGGGGGGGGGCAAGTAAAAAATAGGTTAACAATGTTTTTGCTTGTTGTTTCCAGAAGCTGATTAAATAGTAGATTGATAATATTTGTGGTGGTTAACAGTTTTATGAAAATACTTATCATACAATATTTAACTGCAAATAATTGCGAAAAAATAGTGTTAAAATAGAAATTGTCTTAGACCCACACAAAATATACAACCAAAACTATAACACTTGTACTCCAACTGATAGTAATAAAGGAGTTTATCATTCAGAAGTTATAAGTGCTTTTCAACGTATTATTTAACCTGTCGCAAGACTAATTAGCAATTATCAAGACATTGCTAAGCCAGTATTATTGTGCTGTCCCCATAATTTTTTCAGAGTCAAAAAAGAAAAAGACCACATAAAAATATTTAGGCCAAACTGAACAACTAATCAAAAATGCTAATCTAAAGAGAGTTAAGGTTGATTGCCAAAATAACGGCTATGGAAAAAATTAATCAAAGATTGTAGTAACTATTGATAGTTCTTGTATGTGAGAGCCGCGTAATATTACTCATTTCGGAAGGCCAACTCCTTCTCCACGTGATTCCGGTTATCTCCGACGATAAAAAAAAAAACCTGAAAGAAAAAAGTTTTTGTCGAACAAAAAATTGATAACAAGTGGTAGTGGTGGTGGTAGTGGTAGTGGGCAGTAATAGTAGTAATAGTAGTAGTAGTAGTAGTCGTGGTGGCGGGGAGGGGGGAGAAGAGAGAGAGAGAGAGAGTTTTTGAAGCAATCAAAAGAGCTACCAAAAAGAAAGAAAGAAAGAAAGAAAAAAGGAAAAGTTCCGTTTCTCCAGACTTTCCATTGGTCTTATATGACTCTCTCTCTCTCTCTCTCTCCATCCTAACTAATAATATTATTAATCAACAACAAACAACAACAACAACAACAACGATAAAAAATGATTGTCTCTCCTTCTCCTTCTTCTCCTTCTCCTTCTTCTTTTAAATATTTGAAATTTTTTTAATACTCTTTTCTTTATTTCTTTCTTTCTTTCTTTCTTTTACTTCTTTACATACACCAAGTAATAACTATTCAATTACTTTTTATTTTTATTCTTTTGAATGTTTAAAACATTAACAACTTCAAAAGTAATAATCAATAAATTCAATTATAAATTAATTAAACCAATTTCTTTAACAAATTTTAAATCAATTTCAACTACTACGACTAATTTATTCAACACCAATAACAATAAAATGTTTTTCCAATATAAACAACCTGAATATAAATTGACTTTAATCCCTGGTCCAATTGAATTTTCTGATGATGTTTTGGCATCAATGGCAACACCTTCACAAGCTCATACTTCACCAGAATTCATTTCTACTTTCCAATCAGTGTTGAAAAGTTTGAGAAAAGTATTTAAATCCACTGATACCAATACTCAAGGTTATGTATTGAGTGGATCAGGTACTTTGGGTTGGGATGTTGCTTCAAGTAATTTGTTGAATCCAGGTGAAAAAGTTTTAGTTTTAAGTACTGGATTTTTCTCTGATTCATTTGCTGAATGTCTTAAAGTTTATGGAGCTGATGTTGATGTATTGACAGCTGAAGTTGGTGATGTTGTTCCATTGGATAAAATTGAGCAACAATTACAAAAGGAAAAATATTCTGCCATTACTATAACTCATGTTGATACTTCTACTTCTGTAGTTAGTGATGTTGAAGCCATTAGTAAAGTTGTTAAAAAGTTTCTCCTGATACTTTAATTATTGTTGATGGGGTTTGTTCTATTGCTGTTGAAGATTTAGAATTTGATAAATGGGGTATTGATTTTGCTTTGACTGCATCTCAAAAGGCTATTGGTGTTCCAGCAGGTTTATCAATTTTTTATGCCAGTGAAAGAGCTTTAGCTAAAGCTTTAAATAAAGAAAAGGAATCAACTTTTTTTGCATCTTTAAAGAGATGGACACCAATTATGAAAGCTTATGAAAATGGCAATGGTGCTTATTTTGCTACTCCAGCTGTTCAAACCATTACTGCTTTAAAAACTTCATTAGATGAAATTTTGAGTCAACCAATTGATGAAAGATTTGCTAAACATGCTCAAGTTTCTGATAAATTCAAATCTAATGTTGAAAAGTTGGGTTTAAAAATCTTGCCTGTTGATCATAAAGTTGCTGCTCATGGATTAACTGCAGTTTATTTCCCTGATGGAATCAATGGACCTGATTTATTGAAAAAATTATCTGAAAAAGGTTTTGTTGTTGCTGGAGGTATCCATAAGAAATTAGTTGGTAAATACTTTAGAGTTGGTCATATGGGTTATTCAGTTTATGCTGGTCATGTTGATAAATTAACTAAAGCTCTTGAAGAATCATTAAATGAATTGAAATAAGCAATTTAGTAATTGAATTTAGGTCACTAGATATTTATGCAAAAGTGATATATAAATAAATGAACTTATATACATATATATATATTTCTGATTTATAACACATATCTGCAATGACAACAGTTCTTCTATGGGGTTAGAGATAGTTGGATGTCTTTCAAATGTTAGCCCCCCGAATGACAAAACTAATACCTTCCACAGTGATCAATTATTATGAAGAGCTGTTGCAAATTAATTTACTCTAAAACTACTCAACCAGTAGGTTTATTAATCTTTTCTAGCATTGATGATACTAATGACATATATGGGATAACATATTAAGAAGTCGCTTCCGAAATCCGCAAAAGGATTCTTTTTTAAATGAGTCAGAGAAACATACACTAAATCCTGACCCCATACAAAATTAAAAGTTACAACAATCAACAAGAAGTTTGAAAGAGAAAAATTGTCCGACCGAATAGGATGCCACACTTTTAATTTTCTTTCATTTATATATAATTACTTCCATTTTCAATTTCATTTTCACTTTATCATTGCCATCACCTTCCTTTTATATATTTATTCATTGTATACTTTGATTAGAATCACAATTTTTGTTATAACCATACTCCCCCTCCTCCTTTATTTGAGTTCAGAATCAATCCAACTCAATTACTTACTAGTCAACATACACAGACACACACAATATCATAGATGTTTATTAGAAATGTTAAATTGATAAAACCATCTCCCGTGAGGTTTATATCACCAATACCTTTTAGTTTTCCTATTTCTAGATCAATTAAAATATCAAGTATTAGATATTTCACTAATAAATCAACTTCTAATTTCAAATCAACTTCATCATCATCATCATTAAAATCGACTTCGACTTCGACTTCGACTTCGACTTCAAAGACAACACCCAAAACATTACTGAAACCTCCACCCAAGGTAAAACCACCAATACAAGATAATGATACTACTAGTAGTGGTAGTAGTAGTAGCGAAAATAGTGAATCATTTATGTTGAAATCATTATTTAAAACCATTTGGCCGAAAAATAATCTTAATTTCAAAATTCGAGTAATCATTGCCTTATCATTATTAGTTGGTGCCAAAATTTTAAATGTTCAAGTTCCATTTTATTTTAAACAAATTATTGATACGATGAATATTGATTGGACTAATGAAGTCGGGGTATTTCTGACCGTTATAGGAAGTTTAATTTTAGCTTATGGTGGAGCTCGATTTGGTGCTGTATTATTTGGAGAATTACGTAATGCCATTTTTGCTAGTGTTGCCCAACTGGCAATTCGTCGAGTTGCTTATAATACATTTGTTAAATTATTAAATATGGATTTACAATTTCATTTAAGTCGACAAACTGGTGGATTAACAAGAGCTATTGATAGAGGGACTAAAGGTATAAGTTATGTTTTATCAGCTATGGTATTTCATATAATCCCAATAACTTTAGAAATATCGATTGTTTGTGGAATTTTGACTTATAATTATGGTGCTTCATTTGCTGCTATGACATTTGTGACAATGTTGGCATATTCAATTTTCACTATTCAAACAACAGCTTGGAGAACTAAATTTAGACGTCAAGCTAATAATGCCGATAACCAAGCTGCTAATGTAGCATTAGATTCATTAATTAATTATGAAAGTGTCAAAATTTTCAATAATGAATTATATCAAGCGTCAAAATATGATAAAGCATTAATGAAATATCAACAATCAAGTGTTAAAATAGCTACTAGTTTAGCATTTCTTAATAGTGGACAAAATTTTATTTTCACCCTGGCATTAACCGCAATGATGTATATGGGATGTCAAGGTGTTTATACTGGTGAATTAACCGTTGGTGATTTAGTATTAATTAATCAATTGGTATTTCAATTGAGTGTGCCATTAAATTTCCTTGGTTCAGTTTATCGAGAATTAAAACAATCTTTATTAGATATGGAAAATTTGTTTCAATTACAAAATCAACCTATCAGAATTAAAGAAATCCCCAATGCTCCACCCCTTAAGTTAAACAACAACAACAACAACAACAACAACAACAACAACAACAACAACAATAGTTTACCTGGAGAAATTAGATTTGAAAATGTACTGTTTGGTTATCATCCAGATCGTCCAATTTTAAATAATGCTAGTTTTACTATTCCTGCAGGACAAAAAGTTGCTATTGTTGGACCTTCAGGGAGTGGTAAATCAACGATATTACGATTAATATTCCGATTTTATGATATAAATCAAGGTCGTATTTTAATTGATGGACAAGATATTAGTAAAGTTCTGTTAGAATCATTACGTAAATTAATTGGGATTGTGCCTCAAGAAACCCCATTATTTAATGATACAATATTAGAAAATATTCGTTATGGTAGATTAGATGCTAGTGATGAAGAAATATATCGAGTGATTAATCAAGTTCAATTAAATAAATTAATTGATGATTTACCCGATGGTGTTCAAACTATTGTTGGAGAACGAGGGATGATGATTTCTGGTGGTGAAAAACAACGATTAGCCATGGCAAGATTATTATTAAAACGGGCTCCAATTACATTTTTCGATGAAGCAACATCAGCTTTAGATACTCATACTGAACAAGCATTATTGAAAACCATTAGACTGGTTTTTAAACAACAACATCAAACTAATGTAAGTATTGCTCATAGATTAAGAACTATTGCTGATGCTGATAAGATAATTGTTTTGAACAAAGGACAAGTAGTTGAAGAAGGAACTCATTGGCAATTATTAAATGAACAACCTAATTCATTGTATGCTCAATTATGGAATATTCAAGAAAATTTAGATATTGAAAAGGAATTATTACAAGGTGACGAGGAAGAAGAGGAATTAACAGAGAAATTGAAACTTGATAAACAAGAATTGGAACAAGAAGCAAAATTATTCAATAGTCAAACTTTTGAAAAGAAGTAGAGTTAAGTACATGTAGAAATGAACGAAAAAAATATATAAAAGACAGTAAGTAAATATATAAAAAAAAAATGTATAAATAGAAGAAGAAAGAATAAAAACAATCTTCAATAAATAAATAAAGCCCAGAAGCCCCACTCATAAAAATCTTTTTGTATAAGAAGAAGTGAAAGTTGGTGGTGGTGGTGGTAGTGGTGGTAGTGATAGTGATGTGATATCGGAAATAACACCGGTTGGTTAATTCCCGGGATTATCTGCACAGGTTTTTTCTCCATTGATAAAAGAAAATTTTCATTGTTTTTTTATTGGGGGGGGAGAGTTAGGGGTAGGGGAACAGATGGAATCAATCAAAAATTTGCCCCCCCCCCCCCCCTCCTCCCTCTCTTCACCGTTTCATTCAACCAATCTACTGGTGACGGATTTTGAAAAAAAATCTAACTAACAAACAACATTTAGTTAACCTACATTATGCATAAGAATTAATATATACGGGAGGAATTAGATCAATAGATAGATAGATAAATAGTTCGGTAGTTAGATCCATCAGTAAATTTATTGTTCTCTGACGCACGAAAGATGTGACCCAAATATCGCTCTCTCTCTCTCTCTCCCCACATACGAATACATATAAATATATAAATACTTCTTCCCCATTACTTCTTCTTCTTCTTGTTCTTGTTCTTCTTTTCATTTTTTTTTTTTTCCATTTCCTTCTTTACTTTATTCTTTTCATTATATTCAATTTTCATTTATTTATTAACTTGAAATAATAACAAAAATGTGTAAACCTGCTACTTGTGAAATTTGTCGTATGTATTCACTTTCTATAATATACCAATAGCTAATTACTACTTACTGATTAGCTGATATGATATGATATGATATGATATAATATTAATAACATATATGCTAACAAAAATTTATTAGATGGAGCTACATGGTTCGGATGTGGTAAACATGTGCCAACAGCAATGTCCAATTCACCTAAAGATGAATGGTGTACTTGTCAATCAAGTACCGGGGCAGAATTGAATGGATTCCCACCAAAATTGGGTGATGCTGTTGCAGCAAAATCATCAGAAGATTGAAAGATCAAAAGAAATTGACTACGAAGAAGTCCCCCCCCCCCCCCCCCAAAAAAAAAAAAAGTATTGGGCCTAATCACCAAATATGATGAAATATCATTCAATTAATATGTTTTGTTTGAATAGTATGCCTTGTATATATTTATATTTATATTTATTTGATTATTTTAATATATCAAAATCATAAATATCATGAATCACAAACTTATTATAAATACTATAGGGTATCACTCTTTTGCTAAAGATGTTTTTAACTGTTTGGTACATTATAGTCTAAGATTTGAATGTTACTTGATTTTCAATTATTGAGTCTGGTCACGTGAGAATGTTAAAAAAAAACTGAAAATTTAATAGTTAATTAACTGTGGCAACAAGGTAGATGTGACTAAAAAATCAAACTTAGTGAAATTCACATACTTTTCCTTTTTTTTTTTGGGCTGGAGGATAATTTGTTGAAGTAAAGAATATGGGAATGAATAATAGATGTAAAGAAATCACAAACAAATTGACGATTATTATACGGGAATGTTAATAATTCCCATAAGTTTCATCAATAGATTATGAAACCCAAAGAAACGTCTCTAAATACTAAATCAACTAAACCAGTATTAGCAGCAGCAGCAGCAGTAGTAGTAGTAGTGGAAATATTAGAGAGGTGTTTTGATTATTGAATCTATGTTTGATTTAATGGAATGTTTCATGACAACTGAAACCAAATTACGCGACATCTATCTATTTGTTTGTTTATGTTTTTTTGCAGAAATAATTTCCTTAACAATGATGTCCGTTTAACACAAGATCTACTTCAAACTACCAAATTTTAACCGATATTACTTTGTTTGGACTGACTATTCAATCTCTCAAAAATAATGCTAGAGGTTGAGTAAGACTAGAGACAAATGAAAGCTTCTGGGTTATCTTAACAATATAGTATATATCTATGGGAATACGTTGCTGTGTGTATTAATTAATTAATTAATTAGTGAGACTGTTTCTTCATTGCCTAATTAAGTAATCCCTTAGTCCACTGTTTAATAAATGTTCACTTGCACCATATTAGTTTTCTTCTTCAGTTGTTGTTGTTATCTGTTTTTGTGTGTGTGTGTGTGTGTGTGTGTGTGCATAGTGTTGTTGTAAGTCTTCTTCTCTCCTATTGTTGTTGTTGTTGGTTCAAAAGGATCTACCTCCACTATTTCCTCTTTTTATTTTTTTTTTTTGCCCCACTTTCCTCATTAGGAAATGGAGGGAGGGAGGGAGGGAGGGATTTAGTCTAGAACAAAGTTTGTTGCGTGTGGCCAGGGAGAGAAATTGATTTACTATCTTCCAATACCCCAATCACCAACCAAACTTTTATTGTTGCTAGAGAGGTCAGTTAGTTAACCTTCTACCAAATGATTGTAGAATGTTCAAAACCAATAGCTTATCCAATGATACATTCTATTGGCAGTTAGTAACAACATACATAAATACATACCGACTAAATTTAGCTCAAATTTTTATTCTACATTTTAATCAAAGAAACAATTTACTGAATAATGCTAGTCCATATATAGTTTATCACCTAGTCAGCAGTTGACTTTTCTCTTTGGGTATTTGAATCAAAGTCAAATTAATTGCTGTAGGTAAAGTGATCAACAGATAAAGCAAACCAGTTATACTCCTTGAATAAGAAATAACCAACCCAAACAAATAACCACTGAACTCCATTTCCAGTTGTGGTAAAAAAAAAAAAAAGGGTAAGTCAATACCATAAGCCATATGCTGTAGACAATCTAAGCCAATCCAATTAAGATTTACCTTTTGTAATTATTTGAGTGTAAAATATATAATTGAATAGTAAATGTAATAGTAATAGTAATAGTAGTAGTATCAATATTGATGTGCTAATTTGTGTTACATTAGAATTTATTTTGTGTCATATTTTTAATCTCAGCTTTGCCCAATTTTGGGGGAGAGGGACCCAATTTAATATTTTCTATTACCACCGCCGCCACCACTACCACCACCAGTGGCCAATCTCCCCCCCCCCCCCACCTCTTTCCCCCTAAAAAGATATATATTCATATATATATATAACCTAAGATTTTTCCACATTTTTCAATTCTTCCCCATTTAATTTATTTTACTTCAATTCTTTTCAAAAATTTTATTCATATATCTATACTTAAACATATAACTTATTACCGTGATGTCATTTTATAACACAAATACCAATTATTCTCCATCTTTTAATCAATTGTCACCACCACTACCACCACCACCACAACAACAACAACAACAATTTTCAGGACATCTGTCATCTCCTATGAAAAGAAATAACACATTCAAATCAAAACTAAAATCATTGAAAAATGAATTACACGAAGCAATGACACTGACTACTATTACTACTACTACTAAACCACCATTACACGAAGCAATGACACTGACTACTATTACTACTACTACTAAACCACCATTACTGCCATGGTCAAGACCACCAACTAGATCAAATTCAACATCTTCATATCGTTCACCTTTTTCATCTATAAAGTTATCAAATGGTAATAATACAGGAAAATCCTCAGGGTTTTCTTCTTGTCAAACATCTCCTCAATCTTTATCTTTGTCATCTACAAAAAATGATAATAATAATAATAATAATAATAATGGTATAATCACTGATGTTTTTCAAGCATCAAGATCCAGATCGATTTCATTACCAATTTCAAAATTTAAATCACCCACCACTATAATAGCGACAGTAACAAATTCTAGTACCACTACTACTAATACTACTAATACTAACTCACCATGTTCAATATCATATACTTCGTTAGATTATGATTATGATTATGATAATTTATTTGAATTTAATTCACCAACATCTAGTTATGATCCTAATTTCAAAAATGAAAAATTAACTACTAATACAATTGATGATTTGGGTAAAGAAGAGAAATTTTTATTACCTCCTTTACCATCTTCAGCTACAACATTAACACCAAAAATATCTTCACCTGGAAAACTTAACAATAACAATAACAATAACAATAACAATAACAATAACAATTTAGACAAGAATGAAATGGATAAACAACAAATTGATCTACTGTTGCCATCAACTCCTTCAAATAATAATTCCAAAAAATATCAAAACATCACTTCATCACAACAACTACTATCATATGAGAATAATCACAACCATTCAAATTTAATAGATTTTGATAATAACAATACTAAGAATGATGAGGAATTAGTTGCTGTTGATAGATTGGCTTGTTCGATTTTGTCTCTGGTTGGTAAAAACACTAATAATCAAAACATTGAATGGAATATTTAGCCTTAGCCTTAGCCTTAGCCTTAGCCTTAGCCTTAGCCTTRGGCCTTGGGCCATTTATTCTATTTTTTTTTTGGATTAAGTTAGGCTTTTTTATATAATTGGTWAAAAAAAAATTGACTACATCCTAGTAGTAATTTATAATTGATTGGATGATAATTTACGTCATTACAAGCTATTATGTTTGCTAATAAATAAATAAATAAATAAATAAATAAATAAATAGGGGGGGGGGGGGGGGGGGGGGGGGGGGGGGGGGGGGGGGGGGGGGGGGGTAAATAAATAAATAAATAAATAAATAAATAAATGAATTGCTTTATATACAGCAAAAAACACCTCTCTATTATTATCTATTTACAAATGTAAAAAATAAACTTAAACCAAAATTACTGTTGAAATTTGATTACATTTTCTGTTTCTATTGGCAAATATGATCACATAAATCATTATAAAAAGTACCAATTCTAATATTTTCTTTATTTTCTAAATACCAATCATCAACCAATTCTTTTAATCCATGATTTGGTAAATTTTTTAATTTTAATTGAATAAATTCATTTAATTTCAATTTATTCATTTCATTATTAACCATCATTTTCATAATAATCATTTTCATAATATTTTGTATAGTAATACCAATTTGTTTGGACCAATCACTTCCTTTACGTAAAGATCTCATGATCCAATTATCATAATTTAATTTAAACCAATGGAAAACCGTATCAATAATTTGTTGATTATTCGTGAATGTGAATCCAATTAATCCTAATTCTATTAATTTTGAATCTATATTATTGTTCACAAAATTTAATGTTTTATTAACCAATTCAAAATCGGCAGCACTACCACTATTATTCCCATAAACAAATGATAAGCTTGTCAAACTTAATGTTTGTAAATCTTGTTGAGTAGCATTTGTTTGTTTCAAAAGCGATACATTGGCATTTTTAACTAATTCTAATACTTTTTTATATTCTTTCATCGAAGTTTTGTTCATGGTGACGTTAAATATTGCTGGTAACAATTCTTTGGGTGTAAATTTCTTATTAATACCTGAATTCATAAAATTTCGATAATACTTATGGGCCACTTTATATGCCGCATCACCAGTAGTATGATTACCATTGTTGTTGTTGTTGTTATTGTTATTGTTGTTGTTATTGTTGATATTCAATTGTAATTGTAAAATAGATGATCTAACTTTCCATTCTAAACTATTATAATGATTCTTTGAAATATTATCCAAAGAATTATTATTATCCCATTTAATTGCATTAAATAAATCACTAACAAACTTATTTAACCAATTAGTATTAAATTTATTAAATTCACTAAAATGACGTAAAATATCAATAATTGGTTCTAAATAACTTAAAGCACATTCCCATATTTCCCAATTAAATTGGGTTTCCAATTTTAATAAATTGCTCATTAAAATAATAAAATTAATCAAATCTTGACTATTGGAATTAGGGGTGCCTATAACTGTCCCTAAATCAGAAATTATTGTGATAATATCTTTTGGATCCATTAATGACAAGTTGCCAACGTCTAGTTGATCATATAATACACGATAATACCCTTTATGTCCAGTATTTATATTTATCAATTGATGATAATCAATATCTAATTCAATAGATCGATCAGTCATCATTAAATTGATCAATTTAGTTTTCTCACCATGACTACTATCTTCATTATTATCCGAAGTAGTTTTGGCTTTAATAAATAATGGAATATGATAAGGAGTATCTTCAATGCCAGCTTTTTCAGTGGTTATATTATGGAAATAAGTATGTTGTTCAATAACAATTTTTTTTGCCAATGAATCATTGTCGTTCTGTTTATGAGTGACTCTTAATAATGGATATCCTTTACTTCTTGTCCAAGAATAAACAAAACTTGGTAAATCAATCAGAATATCATCATTTAAATTTTGCCAAATATCAAAGATTTTAATTGTTTTTGATTGATATTTTTCAATTATTTTATTGGCAAATTGTTTAAGGAAATTTTTCCCTTCAGCTTCAAAAATCCCATCAATCATATCTAAAAGAATAATACCTTTTTCATAAATATTAGTACTGAATATTGATTCAGTAGTAGCATTTAAATTAGGATTTTGATGACGTTCCATATACTGGAAAATACTACCTATTTTAAAATCACCATCACCATCATCATAAAAACAATCAATAGCTAACATGTTGTTGTTGTTGTTGCTGCTACGGGACGTGGTAGTATCTGTGCCGATAATCTTCCGTGCTGCCCAAGTGGCAAATGCTTCATTAAACCATAAACAACCCCAATTATCAAATGAAACCCAATTCCCAATCCATTGATGAACCAATTCATGAACAATCAATTCAGTTAATTGATAAGTTTCAGGTTGATTGTTGTTGTTGTTGTTATTGTTGTTGTTGTTGTAGTTGGATTGATAATTTCCATCATTTATCAACAAATTAGGAGCGATTACATTAATCATTGACCAATTTTCCATTACTCCATCTTTTAAAAATGGAACGGCAACAAAATATAAATGATTTAATGGATATTTTCCAAACACTGCTTCTAATTTGGGTAAATAGTTTTCAATGATTCTTAATGCCATATTAGTTTTTGATATTTCTCCTGATGGTGCATATACTCGAACCGAATCTTCAACATTATTTGTCTTGACAGTTTTACTCAGTTGCCAAGTAAAATCACCAATCAGAAATCCCATTATAGCAGGATGTATAGGTTTTGAGTAAACAAATTTACTTATTTTCCACTCATCATCATTGGACACAACATCCTCTTCATCACCATTACAGAATACTTGAAATTTTTTCAAAGTTTTCAAATCTAATTTTATCATCGGTTTATGAGTTAATTCATCAATAATAGGGAAAACTTGTTTAGCACCCATTGGTTGGAAATGAGTTGTAAGTATATAGTTGTCGGATTTCCCACTATCATTATCCAAAAAATTTGTTTTAAACAACCCTTGAGTTTCATCTTTATAAGTATTGATGGTTTTAATTTGTCCCATATATTTAACTTCCATAACTAAACAATTGTTAGTGACTAATTGAGAATATGTTTGTGTACTACTCAGAAATGTCACTCTTTGTTGCAATTTATCATATTTGATTGATAATTTTTCATCACCAATGGTGGCACTAATAATTACCAATTTATTGGCATGTAATGTGATACTAAAAGACAGTTCTTCTTCTTCTTGTTTTTCTTTTTCAGATTGTTTGTATTTATGGCTTATTTGTTGATGGTGATTTTTGTCAATGGTAATTATTGCAACACCATTAAAGTTTGGTTTCTGATGATTGATATCTAATTTATAATGATATTCAATTGGAATATATTCATTGGAAATACTCAATGGTATCAATGGATCAGACATGACTTTCCCCGATGCTTTAACAATAAGTTATTTATTTGAAGAAACCCAACAAATAAGGAATGATTGTCTTCAGTTATAAATGGTTAAGAGGAGGAGGAGGAAGAGGATGAAGGGGATCAAAGAAATCAAAAGTAAAAAATTTTTTTTTTTTTTTTTCATGCAACCAATTTGTGTGCAAAGTCACGTTTTTTTTACACATGGTAGCACCCGATCTATATTTTGAAGCTCCTGGTGATTGATTAATTGAACTCAAGAGGACAAGTTCATATTGAATAGATTAATAAGCCAGAAATAAGCAAGTATCCAATTGAAATTTAGTTTGGTTTTGAGGGCTCCTTTAATGTTATGGTATAGTAACATTGATTGTTTTTCTAGCATTTTTCCTAGTGTGCCATGGGTGAAATGATCCCCCCCTCCCCATACCATTAGATATTATTTAAATGATATTACTCTATCTACTTTATGTAATAAGTTTTTTTTTTGATAAGAACACCATTTCAAACCAAGTCAAGTTCAATAGTCAAGCTTTATTGGTTGTCTTTGTTTTTATACAAATTATCACCCACAACGGAAAAAACCGTTTCAATACTTGTATATTATATAACAACAGTCTTTTCATTTTATAAAAAGCCTCCAAACGTAGGTTCTTATCCAGGCTTGGACTAACCAAAAAGTTAAGCCCATATTGATAAATCAAAATTGGAATTATTGATTGATTGATTGATTGATAGTGCCAGTGGACGTTCGTCAGTCAGTCGTGTAAACAAATTCAAAAAAACAGGGTCGTGTTATTTAACGAATTAATTTCCATTTCTTCCACTCGCTCGCTCAGTGGTGGGTTTTGTTTCTTATTGTGTGTGTGTTGGTTGGTTGATTGGCTGTCTTCATTTACAATATTGATTCCACCACCACTATCAATCAATCAATCAATACATTGAACACAGTATCCAACCCAACCCAATCAATATTATGTTTGATTTAAATGCAAGTGATGAAGAATTGAAGTCTAAATATGGACTTCGAAATATGCATCCTACTGATATTGGTGATGTAACTTATTTTGATACCCCCATACCAGAAGATTTATCTGATTTGACTCCTCAACAACAATATGAATTACTTATTAAACTTGTTGATTTAAATCAACCATCACCAAGCCAAGCTGGGGATGCTAATATTTTATTGGATTTAATTATTAAACAAGACACATCTAAATCTCAAGCCATACGAGATTCCAAGAAATCTTTATCTCAATTTGAACATCAAGTTCATAAATATAATGAAGATTTGAAAAAAATAATTGAATCTAATTCTATACATTTTATTAATACTAAATGGAAAATCGATAATGCCATGATTGATTTTATGAAACTGAAAACTAAAGCTCAACAAGATCGTGCTAGTAGTAGAGTGTTTAATCCCCAAAGACGAAATTTAACTAATAAAGAAGGACTTACAGCTGAACTTGAAGATAATATTAATAGTTTACAAGCCAATACATCATCAATGATTCAACCTATTATTGAAAGTAAAGCTAAAGAAGATAAAGTTGTTAAAATGATTGAATTCACTAAAGCCAATCAAAATTTTTTTGATTTACCCAATAGTTTAGTTCATTCATTATCACTTAATAATAATGAAAAATTCATTGATGATTATAATCGATATATTCATGATAAAGATCGATTTTTAAGTGTACTTAATAATAGATATCGAGATCAAGTTTTAAAATTGACTCATGATAATATCAATGGTAAAAATGACCAAGCACTTCGAACCATAGAAGATGATCGGAAATTACAATTAACATTAATTCTGAAAGTTTTCAAAGAAATTGATACTATAGCTCATAATTATAGGAATAAAATTTATCAAGAATTTTTATCATTAGATCATGAAGCTAGTAAAACTCAATCAACATCAAAATTTATGTCATTAGTAGATAATTTATCACGATTAAATCTTGATGATAAAATGAAAAATCCTATTGCTGATTTTTTGACTAAACAAATTGAAGCCATTGATAAAGATTTTGAATATCAAGTGGAAAAATTTGATAGTAAATTTTTACTTATGCAAAATAAATTAATTGATTATATTGGTTCATTAAATCCCGAAAGAAGAGAAGGTTCACATATCAATTATATTAATGAAAAATATGATACTTATAAAGATGAAATCAATTCTGCTACTATAAATGGAGAAAACAAATTAATGATTATTAAAGAAGCATTTGAAAGTAATGATTCATTAGATTTAAGTCTTATTAATGAAGCATGGTTAGTATTATTTAATTTTATAAATTATTTGGATAATATGGTTTTATCAAATCTTTTAAAATTTCTTAATAATTATGTTCATTATATTAAATTGGGGATAGACAGTCAGGGGAAAATCAGAGATTCAGCCATTGAATTGATTAATAAAGTTGTTGTAATCATGATGGCTTTATTTGATGATGAAAATAATAATAATAATAATAATAATAATAATAAAGAAAAGAATAATTCTAATCCATTGGAAAGTTCACCTAAAAATTATAAACAATTTGTTCCTTATTATACAAATTCTTTATCAACTATATATCATTTAACAAAAATCAATCGTATTGTTAATAAAATTATCAATAATTTTGGGAATTTTGTTGGTACAATAGGTAATATTAGTCAATATTCTGAAACTAATAAAGTGATGAAAAGTTTGAAAAATTCATCGACAAAAATCAATCAAAAAATTCTTGAAGCAATATGTGCCACCTGGGTTAATGATTGTTCACAATTTTATGAATTAGAAGATTGGACTTTAGATAAACAAAATAACAAACATAATAACAACAACAATAAGAATAAGAATAATAATAATAATAGTGGTAATGCTAAATGTACTAAATTAATGAATGTCATTCAATGTTATCAATTATATGTTTTGTTGAAGATTTCTAATTTAGTAATTCATGATCAATCATCGGATTATAATGTTGTTGCCGTTTATCCTAGTAAAAGAATGTTAGTTTCTATTGAAATTCAATTTATGAGAAGTTTAAATATTATTGTTGATTCTATGATGAAGAAATATAATTTAGATCGTCAAATTAGTCAACAATCTTCAAACAATATGGATGATTCTAATGCTAAAAATTTACAAGTTTTCAAAATTTTGACAATGAATAATTTTGATAAATTATCAAGAATAATTTATCCGGAATTATTATTACAATTTGATAAATTTTTCGATAAAGATTTACTGAAACAAAATTTGAAATTATTTGCTGATATTGATAAAGCAAGTTTAACCATAATTGATGATATTTTAAATATTGAAAAATTATATATTGCTCAAACTGTCAATAAATTTTTCCATACCACCACTGGTGCCAAAGCCAAAGCCAAAGCCAAAGCCAAAGGAACTAATATTAGTTATACTTCACCACAAGTTTTAAAAGTTGATGGATTTGTTTATGAGATTTTAATTCATTTTGTTAAACTTATCAATAAGATCAAACCATTAACTAATGAAGAAGTATTTGTCACAATTATTAATGAATTACAATTGAATTTATTGAAAAATATTCTTGATAATACTCGTCAAATACTTTTAAAACTGTCATTAGCTTATGTTAATTTAAAATTAGATGCAAATTTTATTTTACTTGTATTTGAAAAATCAAAACTTTTACAATTAAATGATTCAAGTTATAAAATTTTACAAATTTTATTAAATGAAATTGATAATAAAAATAATGAATTATTTAATGATAAAAATCAACAATTTAATTATTCTAAAAAAGATTTTGATGAAATTTTACAATTAAATATGCAAGATTCTGCCAATGAATTTAGTTGCTTCTAGAGAAAGGAGCCCCCCCCCCCCTCCCCAAAAAAGTTCTGTAGTTGATGTATGTATATCATGAATAAACATCTAATTGTTGTTGTTGTTGTTGTTGTACAACCTTTCTTAATTAATGGTTGGAGGAATTAAAGATTATTAGTCGTGTAGAACAGTCAAAAAGAAAAAAAAATTATTAAACTCATCTCATCATCATCATCATCATTCCAATTTTTTTTTTTTTTTTTTTTACAACAAATTTACTTTCATTCATTGATAAACTCCTTTCCTTTCTTAAACCATTTTAGCTGACTATGGGTAAACAACAAAAGAAGCATAGTAAAGGTCGTTTAGATAGATATTATTATCTTGCCAAAGAAAAAGGGTATAGAGCACGTTCATCATTTAAAATCATTCAAATTAATGAAAAATATGGCCATTTTTTAGAAAAATCCAAAGTTGTCATTGATTTATGTGCTGCACCAGGTTCATGGTGTCAAGTAGCATCACAATTATGTCCGATTAATTCATTAATTATTGGAGTTGATATTGTTCCTATTAAACCATTACCTAATGTAATCACATTTCAATCTGATATTACTACTGAAGATTGTCGAAGTCGATTACGAGGTCATATGAAAACTTGGAAAGCCGATACTGTATTACATGATGGTGCACCTAATGTTGGTCTTGGTTGGGTTCAAGATGCTTTTACACAATCTCAATTAACTTTACAAGCATTGAAATTGGCGGTTGAGAATTTAACTGCTGGTGGGACATTTGTCACCAAAATTTTCCGATCAAGAGATTATAATAATTTAATGTGGGTATTCCAACAATTATTTGAAAAAGTTGAAGCTACTAAACCACCAGCATCACGTAATGTATCAGCAGAAATTTTTGTTGTTTGTAAAGGATTTAAAGCTCCTAAAAAATTAGATCCTCGATTATTAGATCCAAAAGAAGTTTTCGAAGAATTGGGTGGTGGTAACGAAAGTAAACAAAATAATGAAGCTAAAATTTTTAATCCTGAGAAATTTAGTAGTCAAAGACAAAGACAAGGTTATCAAGAAGGTGATTATACATTATTTCATACCATGCCTATAATGGATTTTATTAAACAAGATGATCCTATAAATCAATTAGGATCTTTAAATAAATTTGACTTACCAGCACCAAAAGATGACGATAATGATGACGATGACCATGACCACGAATGGAAAATCTTGAGTAAACTTAAATTATGTACACCAGAATTATTAGAATGTATCAAAGATTTAAAAGTTTTGGGAAGAAAAGAATTTAAAATGATTCTTAAATTTAGAAAACAAGCCAGAGATATTCTTGGTATAGATAAAGATGAAAAAGAAGAAGAAGAAGAAAATCCAAAAATTGAGGTTGAACCATTGACTGAAGAACAAAAAATTGATCAAGAATTACAAGATTTAATCAATAAACAAAAACAAAAGGCTAAACGATTGAAAAAAAATGCTAATGAATTAAAACAAAAAGAAATTATTAGAAATCAAATGAATATGTTAACTGATATGAATATTGGTATAGAAGCAGCCCAAATTGGTGCAGATTCATTATTTAATTTGAAAACGGCGGAAAAAACCGGTCAATTGGATAAATTAGCTAAAGGTAAAAAGAAAATGATTTTTAATGATGAAGAACTTGCCAAAGATAATGAAATTCATATCGACGAAGAAGAGATAAATGATAACGATAAAGATTCTGCTGATGAATTGGATGAATTGGAAAATCAATTGGATGATATGTATCATCAATATCAAGCTAGAAAAGCTGAAAGAGATGCCAATTATCGTGCCAAACAAGCTCGTGGTGATGCCGACGATGAAGCATGGAATGGTATTGAAGAAGATAATGATGATGTTGAGTCTGGAAAAGATTATGAAATGGAATCTGAATCTGATGATGATGATGATGAACATATAAGACTTATAGCTGAGAAAAAGTCAAATGGATCATTGTCTAGAACTGCTCGTAATTTTTTTGCATCCGATTCGATTTTTAATGAATTAAGTGATGATGTTATTTTAGAAGAAATTGAAAATAAAACCAAAGGCAGTAATGGGAAAATGGTCGAATCAATACAAGAACAAGTTGCCAACGACAACAACGAAAATGATGACGGTGACAACGATGAAGAAGAAAGTGATTTTGAAATTGTACCTAATCAAAAATCAGACGATGATGATGATGATGAATCAATGAATTCTGATGATGATGAAGTGTCGACTACTACTAAATCCACTACACATCAACAAAAAGTCGATCTTGCTACAGTTGAAGCCATGACATTAGCTCATCAAGTTGCATTAGGACAAAAAAACAAATATGATTTAATTGATGAAGGAATCAATAGATATTCATTCAGAGATAAAGATAATTTACCTGATTGGTTTATTGATGATGAAAAAAAACATTCCAAATTAATTAAACCCATCACTAAAGAAGCAGCAATTGCCATTAAAGAAAAACAAAAACAATTAAATGCTCGACCAATTAAAAAAGTTTTAGAAGCTCAAAGTCGTAAAAAATTACGAGCCCTTAAAAGATTAGAAAAAATTAAAAAGAAATCTGATTTAATTAATGAAGATTCAGGGAAATCTGAAAGAGATAAAGCTGATGAAATTTCAAAATTAATGAAAAAATTGAATAAAAAACAAAAACAAAAACCTAAAACTACCGTGGTGGTGGCTCGTGGATCTAATAGAGGACTTAGTGGTAGACCTAAAGGAGTTAAAGGTAAATATAAAATGGTTGATGGTGTTATGAAGAATGAACAACGTGCATTAAAGAGAATAGCCAAAAAGTACAAGAAGTAGTAGWAKGAACAACGTGCATTAAAGAGAATAGCCAAAAAGTACAAGAAGTAGTAGTAGTAGTAGTAGTAGTAGTGATTAAATAATAGATAAAATTTTTTATTTTTTGGTAAACCTAAAGCATATTGAAGAGCTTATTGAATAAAAAAAACCCTGGGTTTAACCCTGATTAAAATTTCAAGATTCAAAACTGTAGATTGCAGGTGATCCGTTTTTTATTGTAAGTTGTAAGTTATACACTATACTATGTTAATTATTATTATCAAACTCATCGGATAAATTGATCGGCCCTTCATGTTGGTCTTTCTCTCCCTGCCTGTGTTTTGCAACATGGGTCGTTGTTGTTGTTGAGAATGTTAATTGAAAATTTCATCTTCTGAAACAAAACTAAACTTGCAAAGGGGGAAGAAATAGAAGAAGAAGAAGAAATAGAAGAAGAAGGAATAAAGGGTTATGAACAATAACACTAAGCTAAGCAGATAGTTAGTTAGTTAGTTGATTTGATTTGATTTGATTTAACCATTGGGTTAAATTAATTTGTCCCAATTGGGAATAAATTTCTTCTTCTTCTTTAGACTTTTGKTTTTGAATGTTGTACACGACTATTTATAATTTCAGGTACCACCCACTTACCCACCCACCACCACCACCACCTCATTTATTCATTCATTCATCTAAAGGAAGAATCTAAATTAATTAAATTTAATTAATATTTACAAAAAGAAAGAATGAAACAGATGGAATGGAATGGAACAGATGGAATGGAAGGAATTTTAAATTTAAATTAATCAAATCTTACAGTGAAAAGAAAAATAGAACGTTTCACAACAACATATTTAAATGTATAATTGAAAATTATCAAAAAGAAAAAAAAAAAAGCCAGGGGCATAAAGGAATTCTCTTCACTTATTTAATCACCACAATCCTATCAATCTATTAGTGCTACTGCAAAATTTAGCCCCAATATAAGGTTTGATGAGAAGTATGTATGTAAGAGGTGTATGGCATTATATAACATGTCACAAGTATACGTTTCTTGCAAATACACAAATCAACTGAGAATGTAATTTGCTCACTCACACATCACCACCACCAACACCACCACCACCACCACCACCACCACAATACTTTTCATAAGATCATCACACTCTTTTTGAAGATTGATTGATTGATTGTAACACAAAACTAATTTGACTTGACAACTTAGTTCCAAATATGGTTTTAATAATAGAAGCACACCCCCTCCCCCCCCCCCCCCCCCTCTCCAAAAAAAGCCTAACATCCAACACCCTGAGAAACCATTAGGCTAGTTCACGGTTGTACATTAATTCATATCAAAAAGTTTGAACAATACACCTTGATCAAGGTCAACTACTGAAAGAAGAAAAGGAGTATTTTGGTGTGAAAACTTTCAAAATCACAAAGAAAGATGTTGATGATCGAATTTCAAATGAGAATTTTTTTTTTTATTTTTGGCAATTTTAGCAAGGAATATCAAACACACATAAATAGGACTAATCTGTTTACCAGCCAAGGTTTTTTTCTGTAGTATATGGGGATCAGCATTGAAGACTTATAGATTTAAGATATCAATGAAAATAATATATCAATCGAGAACAATAACAAGAGTAAATGAAAAGCTTTCGTTTGCACCCCCTATGTTTAATAGAGAGAGGGGGAGGAGGAGGGGGGGGGGTCCCATACGGCAAGAAATGACGAATTTCAAGTTTGTGATATGTAGGTGATAATTTTAGATTGAGCACCAAAGAAGAAGAAGAACAATTATCAATTATTATAAGGGATGAACATACAAAATGGAAACTAGAAACCTCTAATCCCATCTCTCCTTTTCCTTTAATAGAATACAATAAACAACAACAACCTTCCACCTGTTTTTTTTTTTTTTTCTAAATTCATTTATTGTTTAATTATATGAAGTCTTATTAACTAACAAGTCCTACTGTTCTTTTATTTATTTATTGATTTCAATTTATATAATTTAGAGTGAAAGTAAATAGATTTTAGTTAAATTATTTGCATAAAGAACTATCTTTAATCTATAAGTAGAAGCTTTCAATTACAACAAGTAGAAGTTGAAGTTGAAGAAGAGAGGGAATGTTTGATATATCATTAAAAAATGGATGGGTGGATGAAGTGGGTGCATGATACTTTAAATTGATTTAAATAATAAGACACGTAAAAAAAAAAAATTATTATTATTATTTGGTTTTGTGTAATTTAAAAAAAATTCTTCTTTTTTTTCTTTTTTAGCCAACTTGCTTACTAAATTGCACTACTATTACTACTACTATACATTTATACAYTWATACACTACTACTATATTCTTACCATCACCACTACCACCACCACCACCACCACTTCATCCATCCATCCCAACAGAATTTTTTTTTGCTTTCTTTACT